>NC_056732.1:1129733109-1129845609 GCF_019279795.1 Protopterus annectens
TATATATATATATATATATATATATATATATATATATATATATATATATATATATATATATATATATATTGCTGTATATATCTAACATGTGGATGTATTGCCTTAAACTCGCTTACTAGTGCAGACATATGCTAACTACTGCTTCTTGCTGCTTAAACTAACTATTGCTTTATGCATAATGATACTGGCACCTCGCATGCGCATTTCCTGCAGTACTCTAGGTTTTATATATATATATATATATATATATATATATATATATATATATATATATATATATATATATGTTCTTTTGTGGCAGCAGTACTCCAGGTCATATAGTCATATATATATGTTATTCCATGGGTTATGCAACATACATATTATTCATAATGTGCTTTGCCATGGGAAATGGTATGTCTCAGTTATCTTTCTGATTCCCCCCCTCCTTTCTCGCTTACATCCATGGGGCAAGCCCATTAGAATGGGTCCGTCCAACCCGGGCACGCCTCAGCCCATAATGTTTTACCCATCATTCCTTCCACCCCCTCCCTCCTCCACATCAATCATCCTTCCTACAGGTTCCATCCGAATCTCACCACTCCACTACACATTGCCCACTCTCCACTTCTCGGGAGCCATCATGTAAGTTGTCTCACCCAATGGATCTTTGGGTTCCCTCACATTCAGTCCGTGAACATACATATCATTCTTTACTTACCTGTAAGGCATGGTATGTTACCCCAAGGTCTCTTTTTAGCAGAATGTTTGAGGATGTCCCGCTAGGGGTGAACATACATTTGTTTAAGATTAGACTTTGCAGGTTGACACTGTTTCTCCCACTGGTAGTATCCTGGCAGGAGTCTGGGTAGCAATGGTGTGCAATGCTTAGCAGTGCTTCATATTCGATTCGCATTATATTTGCCTTTTAACAGTGATGTCTTCTTCATTATATGTTATATATGTGTCTTGTATCTTTGATTCATGTGTACGTATGCTTTATGGGGTCCTGGGAACTTCAACACTTTATTGCAATAACACCTCACATCTGGCCTTGGTTTGATTTTCCTGTGGTGAGAATTAGTTTTCTGATACCTCATGCATGTTTATTGCTATGATGGCTTAGTGGTTAACTACTGTGACTATAATGTACAGGGTCCTGAGTCTGAGCCTTGCAGAGGCAGTTTATTTTGTTGCTGGGTAAAACATGGGATATTGGATCCAGAGTGATTAAGGCACTTTAAAGCAGCTGTAGGCAGGTTTGCACAGGTTTGTACGACAGTAAGCACGGCTAACCTCTGGTTATAGTTTCTTACACTCAGTTACCTTCTACTTTGCTTAATCTGTGTAGGCAATGCTTACCCCCATGCAAACGCACTTAGACACACTTACTACTGCTTACTAGTGCTGACATATGCTTACTATTGCTTCTTGCTGCTTAAACTGACTACTGCTTTATGCATAATGATACTGACACCTCACATGTGCATTTCCTGCAGTACTCTCGGTCATATATGTATGTGTGTATATATATATATATATATATATATATATATATATATATATATATATATATATATATATATATATATATATATATATATATATATGTATATATATATGTTCTTTCGTGGCAGCAGTACTCCATGTCATATATATATGTTATTCCTTGGGTTATGCAACATAATCTTCCTGTTTCCCCCCTCCTTTCTCACTTACATCCATGGGGCAACCCCATTAGAATGGGTCCGTCCAACCCCGGCACGCCTCAGCCCATAATGTCTTACCCATCATTCCTTCCATCCCCTCTCTCCTCCACATCAATCATCCTTCCTACAGGTTCCATCTGAATCTCACCACACCACTACACATTGCCCACTCTCCACTTCTCGGGACACATCATATAAGTTATCTCACCCCATGGATCTTTGGGTTCCCTCACATACAGTCCGTGAACATACATATCATTCCTTGCTTACCTGTAAGGCGTGGTATGTTACCCCGTGGTCTCTTTTTAGCAGAATGTTTGAGGTTGCCCCGCTAGGGACGAACATACGTTTGTTTAAGATTAGACTTTGCGGGTTGACACTGTTTCTCCCACTGGCAGTATCCTGCCAGTATTCTGGGTAGCAAGGGTGTACTTCATATTCGATTTGCATGATATTTGCCTTTTAACATTGATGTCTTCTTCATTATATGTTATATATGTGTCTTGTACCCTTGATTAATGTGTTCGTACGCTTTATGGGGTCCTGGGAACTTCAACACTTTATTGCAATAACACCTCACATCTGGCCTTACTGCAGTACTCCAGTTCACATATTCATGTTATGTAGCAGGTTATACCACTTCACACTGTACATAGATTCAGTTCACGTTTGGTTTGATTTTCCTGTGGTGAGAATTAGTTTGCTGATACCTCATGCATATTTATTGCAATGATGGCTTAGTGGTTAACTACTGTGACTATAATGTACAGGGTCCTGAGTTTGAGCCTTGAAGAGGCAGTTTATTTTGTTGCTGGGCAGAACATGGGCCATTGGAACCAGAGTGATTAAGGCACTTTAAAGCAGCTGTAGGCAGGTTTGCGCAGGTTTGTACGACAGTAAGCACTGCTAACCTCCAGTTATAGTTTCTTACACTCAGTTAGCTTCTACTTTGCTTAATCTGTGTAGGCAATGCTTACCCCCATGCAAACACACTTATACACACTTACTACTGCTTATTTGTGCATAAACCTGCTTACTAGTGTCTTATTCATTTTGACACTGACACTTCACATGTGCATTTCATGCAATACTCCAGTTCACATTTAAATGTTATTATGTAGGTTATACGGCAAAATGATGTAGAAATATGATCATATACAGATTTCACATGGAAAAAGATATGTGCTGCAGTAGGACTCGAACCGGGAATGCCTGTTCATTGGCGGATGCTCCAACCACTACACTATTGATGTGCTGCTTCATTTGCATATATTTTCCTTGTTATCCTCTTCAGCCTTTTCAGCTGCTTTAACTGTAGCTAAACGACGGGCAAAACTTCGTACCTACGGTTAGCTGTACTCAGGGTTTTGAAAAAAATAAATACAAGGGTTTCTTCATTTTATTTCAATGTACTGTTGTTGTTGAACACATGGGGACTGTTGGTGGGGATATGCAAACACCCTTGAGTGGTCTCGCTCATTTATTTACACTTTCTTCTGTTCTACTTTGCAGCAGCATGTTTATTCTGAGAGCTCTGCTCTCAGACATGCCTCCTCCACTCGTCCACACTCAGTGTAGGATTTGGAGCTCAGGCAGCACGCTTTCATTAATATGCATGGCACGCTGCCATCCTCCTCTTAAACTGCCACTTATGTGCAGGACTAGTTTAGTCCTGCACAGCAGATTAGTAAATCTGGGGGCTTATTAAGTAAATTTTTGTGCCTTCCTATCCCTTTTTTCTGTTTCAGATGATGCAGGCTACCCACTGGAACCTTGGGTAATGATGCCTATCAGTAACCCCTGGGGAGCTGTTAAGGAGGGCTTCAACACTGCTCTGTCCCAAACAAGGACAATCACTGAGAGTGTGCTTGGTCTGCTGAAAGTCTGTTTCCATTACCTGGATCTGTCTGTGCGGTGCCCTTCTAGTGTATGCAGGATGTTTACCACACTTTGCATTCTGCACAACATGATTATGCATCATTCTGGTGCACAACGTCTCCATGAAGGCAGTGCTGCTCTCACTTTTGGACCTTCCAGTTGTGGTGATAGTGATGGTGTGCCAGCTAATGGTAATAGCAATGGACCCTATGGTGTGGCAGGCCCATGCATGGTATATGGCAGAGCAGGCAACATGCATCTAGTCCACAACTATGGGCATGACATTCTCTTAGTGAAAGTGAAACAACAAGTATCATATAGATAATACTTGATGCAGGCAGTGTTACTTGTGAGCTGTGCTCTGTGGTGCTATTCAAATGACACTGTACATCAGACATTTTATCCTTTTTAGTCAGTTTTGGTTTTCAGAGAATTATTTGAATGTTTCATTAGGTGTTGTGTTGAATTAAGTCACAACAGTGGCATGTCTACTTTCAGGCATACCTTTTATATGTCACCATTATAGTCAGTGGTGAAGGCATAGAGACTAATGACAAAGATCTGTAATTAGGCACAGATTTTTATATGATTCTCCTACTAATTATTTTCCATGCACTTTCCAGGTTTAGGATGGGTGGAGCAGGAGTGCTATACATCTGAGATGTATTCTGATGGGATGTCAGAATAGATTAGAAAATAAAGTGAATTGTAGCATGCTTAGGAACAGTACTAGCATCCCTCAGTGCAGTGGGCACAATAGAGTATTCCATTTACACTATTTTTAAAGCAATGAGCCGTTATATGATTTGTTCCCCTTTTTTGTGTTGTGGTGTTGTCACATTAGTATTTTTCAGATATAATACTGAAGAAAGCCATTGGTTTGCACAGTTACTGCATGGTGAATATTGAGGGTTCATAAAAAACTGAGTTTTGTAAATTATTTGAAACATGTCTTCTAGGATTACTAATGACTATGGTATGTGGTGTATGGTCAATTGCTACTGTATATCAGATATTTTTTATGCTCTTTAAAATAAAATTATTGTTTCAGAATGCAAATTCAGCCATCTTTTCTACAGTGCTGAGGGTTAAGGGGTAATAGTGCCAGTTATACTATATTGCAAAGGAAATTGTATTAAGATATGCATTAGGTTGTTAGGAAAGCTCTCCTTGTAGTGAGCACATAATTTTTTTGCATTGTTTCATTGATATTTTTTAAATGTAATGAAGAATTATGCATGGATACCCATGTCTGGATAGTAGCTGTCGGATGACTGCTGGCTTTTACTTAGTGAGTTATGACATGTGACTTATATATCTATGGTGTCATACACAATGTCCCTCAAAGATAGTGTAAGTGATGGTCGAATAGATCATGAGTAAGTGGTGGCACGTGAGCTTGATGCTGAATTGCTGTGTCGTTGGGATCTACTGGATGTAGGGGGAACTTCTAGACATTGATGATGACAGTAATGCAGAGCCTAGATTGTGACTGAGAGTTTCAACCATGCGCTGTTGAGTCTGATGGGGCCTTGCTGTCTTCTATTGGGTAGTGTCTGTTGGAATTCCTGTACTAAGTTTTGAACTACTCATTATCCATGCATGCAGACAGTGACCCATCCACATTCAATTGTGTTTCAAATGCATGATCAGGAAGTCTTTACAAGTGTGTGCATGGAGTTGGGATGTGGATGCTGTGGATGCAACCATACTGTGTATGAGGGTTATCATAACTTTGCCCCTGGCCTTCACCAGTCCATGTATACTTTGCAATACACTAACCATCTGACCCTGACTGTTAAGTGCCAGTGGCCTGTGCCTGAACTATGGCACTGTATACCTGGTGCTAGGCAGATAAGGCCTTGCATGTGTCAGAAGATAACTGTGAAAACTGTCTTAGCCTTGCACCCAGTTGTACAAGTGTGACAATGGGCAGTGTTACCTCTGAAACTGTAGTCTGTTCTTCGAGGTGTTCAAACTGTTCACATGAAACAAGTGTTGAGCTATGTTGTGTCCTCTCTTGTCCCTACTGTAATGTCATGTCCTCAATCTTCTAAGTGTGTGACCCTTTGTCATTGCCTATGCACTACCTGCTGTGGAGTAAGTTTTTCTGCCAGTACACTTTGTGACTGTGTGCCGCTGTCCTCGGACTGTGTCATTAAAGTGAAAGTTATGCCATCATTGTCAGCAACCAATCTGCTGTAACCATCAGTCTGCTGTGCCAAAGTACAGGAAGTGGTTGCTTTTGAAGCTCACTCAGAGAAGAAATATGTGAGTATCTAGTTAATGAAACCTCAGCTTTGGCCGGCTAAGAACTTGCTATATTCAACTGGACGTATAAGAGAATTTAAGTACCTTTATCTGCTCTTTTCTTTTCAAAAAAAATACAGTATTTAAATTGATTTTAACTGTGTGGAAGGAATATTAACTGAACTGGAAGTTAGTCAGTGTTTGCTGAATTTTGTTATTTGCTAGTAACTACAGGTGTGGGGGTAGTCACATTCTTTGATTTCCTGTCCTTGCCTATTTAAGTGGTTCAGTGTGAAATATTTTCTGCTTAAAAACCTCAGCTTTGGCCGGCTAAGAACTTGTTGTATTCAACTGGACGTATAAGAGAATTTAAGTACCTTTATCTGCTCTTTTTTTCCAAAAATACAGTATTTAAATTGATTTTAACTGTGTGGAAGGAATATTAACTGAACTGGAAGTTAGTCAGTGTTTGCTGAATTTTGTTATTTGCTAGTAATTACAGGTGTGGGGTAGTCACATTCTTTGATTTCCTGTCCTTGCCTATTTAAGTGGTACAGTGTGAAATATTTTCTGCTTAAAAACCTCAGCTTTGGCCGGCTAAGAACTTGCTGTATTCAACTGGACGTATAAGAGAATTTAAGTACCTTTATCTGCTCTTTTTTTTTTCAAAAAATACAGTATTTAAATTGATTTTAACTGTGTGGAAGGAATATTAACTGAACTGGAAGTTTTCACTCTGCTCTTCAGTTAGTCCTACCCACCCTCCCTGTTTTTGTTTTGGTGTTAATCTTAGTGGCCTTGCAACTGCCCGCCCCTCTTGTAAATTTGTGTTTGGATACTCCTTCTGGGCCCATCTCATTTGCTCACTCAACTGAGTGCAGTGAGATCATATTCTGATTTCAGGCACTCCTACTGTGTACAAAGAGAGCATCTGGGAAACAGGAAAAAAAAAAAAAAAAAAAATTTAAGCTTGTTTCCTGCCTTTCCTGTTAAGTGGTATAGACTATTTGTAGGCTTCTGAGCCCCCAAGCCCTTCTGTGTTGGAGGGAAGCCTTCTAGCTTAGTTTTTTTTTTCTTATAACTAGCCAGTTTTCTAGTTTCAGCACTCAAATCTGTTTCTTTGATCTCAGCACTTGTTCAGAAAAAAAAATAAATACATTTTCATCTGCTTTTACTGTACTTGTGTTTCTACCTACTTTTTTTACTTTTGCATCATCTTAAAAGTACTCAATTGTATTTATTACTGCTTGGTGTAACTCATTCTAAGCCTTTTGGTTTAAACACTTGGGCTTCGGACCTGTTGTTTTGCACTGAGAGGGTTTGTGGTCTGCACTGTAGTGGCAGAACAAGTAGCTTACATCCTTCTAGGTTGGGAACTGCTGATTGAGGGCTCAGTGTCTGTTATTCTAAAAGTGTATTAATTCTGGTTTAAGCACGTGGGCTTTCAGGCCAGTTATTTTACATTAAGAGGGTTTGTTGTCTGCACTCTTGTGGGAAGAGAGGCTGGACTCTGCCCTTCTGAGCTGGGAATTTCTGGTTAAAGGCTTATAGTGCATGCATATCTGAACTGCTTCTTACTGAAGTTGGAGCGCCTTGTTTGCTGTTGCATAGACTGGATTCGGGCCTGCTGGATCTAGCTTTGTTTGTGTAACTTGAGCACTAATTCAGGCATTCTCTAAAGTATTCAATTGTATTTATTACTGCTTGGTAGTAACTTGATTAAAGTGTAGCTATCATTCTAAGTCTTTTGGATTAAGCACTTGGGCTTCAGACCAGTTGTTTTACATTAGGAAGGTTTGTGGCATGCACTGTGGTGGCAGGACAGGTAGCTTTCATCCTTCTAAGTTGGGAACTGCTGATTGAGAGCCCAGTGTCTGTTATTCTTAAAGTGTATTAGTTCTGGTTTAAGCACTTGGGCTTCAGGCCAGTTATTTTACATTAAGAAGGTTTGTGGTCTGCACTCTTGTGGGAGAAGAGGCTGGACTCTGCCCTTCTGAGCTGGGAATTTCTGGTTAAAGGTTTATAGTGCCTGAATATTTGAACTGTATCTTACTGAAATTGGTACACCTTGTTTGCTGTAGCATATACTAAATCCAGGCCTGCTGAATCTAGCGTTGTTTATATGCTTGTTGTTTGTTTGCTTGTTATTTCCCTGGAACGTTAATTCCACCTAATACGTGGCTTCTTAGCACTTCTGTGGATCACTAGTGATATCTGCATTGCTTACTGTACTTATTTCCTTGTTTCACTTGAAAGAAAGTTACTGTTTGTCATTTTTGCATTTAGGTTATCTGTAACACATTGCACATAAGTTACCTGGCACTTGCTCACTAAAGCAATTATATAAGTCAGCACTAAAAATTAAAAGCACTACACCCTCACTCCCCACTGGCCCTGGTTTTCAATTATTAAGGAATTCCCAATATTATTCTAGCATGTCCAAAGGTCAGTTGTCAATCTCCTCTCCGGTCCAGCTGGTGAATCTGGGAATCTTGAGGCAATGTTACAACTGCCTCATGTACACAGACAACCCTCTCCTCCTCCCAACAAATTCCAACACATGTGAGAGATGCAACCATATAGCCAAACTGGAGGCTAAGCTCTCTCAACTCAGTACTGGCATAACCAGTCAGGAGGAGAAGGAAACCACACTCACTACAATTCCAGTCTCACATGGACCTACCACAACAGCAAACCAAACACATAATCACACAAAAACATACTTGGAGGCTCTAAATAAAGATCTGCCGAAGCAGCAGAGACCTCCAAAGCAGACACCCAAGCAGCCGCTACCCCAAAACAAAACATGTGCAACACATATCTCACAAAGCCAGTGTGCCGAACAGTCACATCCCTTAAGACTAAACAACACACCTAATACACTTGTAATAGGTGACTCTATCGTCAGGCACACTGACATCCCACTCACCAGGCTGAACAAGGAGAGGGTCATGGTGAGCAGCCTGTCAGGTGCTAGGATCCGCCACATAACACAAGCACTCAGGTCACTCCAAGGCAAGTACAAATATGACTCAGTCATTGTCCATGCTGGTGTGAATGACCTGAGACGTATCTCCCTGGACTACATGAAAAGAGACATAAAGGAGCTCTCTGAGCATGTAGCCCAGGCCGGTATGACCCTGACCTTGAGTAGCATCTTACCCCACCAAGAATGATGCCACAATATGAAGACACGATGATCAATTTCAACAACTGGCTTAAGTACTGGTGTCATTCAAAGGGGATCCAATGCCTGTCAGCTTGGGATGATATGCTCGACAAGAAACGATGCTTCGCTAGGGACGGCTTGCACCTGTCACCCCTGGGCTTTCGGATATTGGCAAAGGCTCTTGCTACCCCCATAGTGCCTTTTTAGGCAAGGCTCAAAAGACAAACCCACCTCCATAGGTATCACAAGGGATAAGAAACTAAGAGTAATGCTACTCAACGCCAGAAGTCTAAACCTCAAGATGCACACACTCGAAACTCTCCTTAGCATGGAGAACATTGATATCTGTGCAGTAACAGAAACCTGGTTCAGGGCTCCCAAGAGCACCCCAGCACTACCAGGTTATACCTCATACCACGCTTTTCGGCCCCAAAACTTGGACCGAACCACAAAAGGAGGGGGAGTATCGATATTCATCAAAGATACCCACACCTCCAGGTTGGTGGCAAAGCACGAAGCATCATAGACTATCCATGTGCAACTAACAGTGGGTAAAACTGCCTTCCAGTTTATAGCCTGCTACAGACCACCCTCACAAACCCAGGAACCCCACTCGGCCTTCCTGAGAACACTGGAAAATATGAAGGTCTCTCCAAACACCATTATATTGGGTGACTTCAACTACTGAAACATAGACTGGGAGCATTACTCTAGCTCCAACACCCTAGCCCAAAGGTTCCTAGAATTTATAAACTCAGATGCTATGGAACAACTTGTTACCACTCCCACAAGGGGGGAAAACATACTGGACCTGATCATCACCAACATGGGGACTCTATGCTCCAGACCAGAAGTGTATCCCTCACTGGTAAGATCAGACCGTAAACTAATCTCACTGGATATTCACATCCCGACCCCACCCCCTGCCCAGAAATCCACAGTGAAAAACTTCTCTAAAGCAAATTTTACACTCCTCAAAACTGAGGTGGAATCCTTCAAAGCCCCCGGGCCTGTGGAAAATACGGCCCAGACCGCAGAATCCTTTATAAATGCATTCTATGAACACCTTCAGGAATGCATGGATCATGTGATCCCAAATAAAACCAAGACCCAATCCTCCAAAGGCAGACATCCTGTCTGGTGGACCCCAGCCATAAACAAACTATACAATAGAAGGAGGAAGCTACTAAATGATAGAGCAAAATCCCAAAAAGGGAAGGCATCACTGATCAGTATAAGCAAAAAAACTACGGGCACACATAAAATTGTCTAAGGCCAGCTTCGAGAGAAAAATTGCACAGGACACTAAGGATAATCACAAGGCTTTCTTTAGTTATGTTAGGAACCTGGGTGGTAATTCCCAGATATGCTCAGAATTAGTCCAAAATGACAAAAAATACACCGAACCCACAGACATTGCCAACATCCTAGCTGACAGGTTCAGTGCAAACTTCTCCCCCCTTCCCCACCAAAAGGGCAAATATCTATCCCAGCAGAGTGCTGCCTCCCTGACATCTCAGATGCTCAGGTAAGAGCCGCCCTCTCCAAAGTGATAAACACAGCATCAATGGGACCAGACGGTGTCCCGGGCTGCGTCCTACATGAACTCCAAGAAGAGCTAAACCCAAACATAAAACTACTGTTCAATCTCAGCCTTACTACAGGATATGTGCCCAAAGAGTGGCGTACAGCAACAGTAGTCCCTCTCCATAAAGGTGGTGCCTCAACGGATCCGGGAAACTATCGCCCCATAAGCCTGACTAGCTTGGTCTGCATAGCTATGGAAAGGATCATCATGGACCTCATAAATAAAGATATTGGGGACCTACAAACACTGGATCCTACCCAGTTCGGCTTTGTTAAGGGCAGATCCTGCCTCTTAAACCTGGTTGATTTCTTTGAAACCGTCACCAAGGCCATTGACGAGGGGAAGGTGGTCCACACAGCCTACCTGGACCTCGCAAAAGCCTTCGATACAATACCCCACTCGGGCATTATAGATAAGCTCACCAGCTTAAATATAAACCCCTATGTCACTAGATGGATTGCAAACTGGCTCAAGGACAGAACCCACATGGTTAGAATTGCTGGAGCCATGTCAGACTCCAAACCAGTTACAAGTGGTGTCCCACAAGGCTCAGTCCTGGGACCTCTCTTGTTCGGTATATATTTCTCGGAGGTACAGGCCAACACGGAAGGACTGTGGCTGACCAAGTTTGCAGATGACTGCAAACTGGGCGCCATAATCGACTCTCCAGCCGACACAAGCATCCTCCAAAAGGGCCTCATAGAAACAGACAACTGGTGCCAGAGCCATGGCCTCAAGCTAAATGCCAAAAGTGTATAGTCATCCCTTTGGCAAAACAAAGTGCCCACAAATTACCACATAGGTGGTAATCCAGTAAGTACAGAAGAAGTAATTAGGGACCTGGGGACCCAAGTTGATAGCAATCTCTCATTTGACAACCACATGGCCAAAGTGGTTAGAAAAACATTTTATATAGCCCACCTAATCATGAAGGGATTCACATCTAGATTAGGGGACGTCATCGTGCCTCTTTACTCATCCCTCATCAGGCCCATATTTGAGTACAATGCCCTTTTTGGGATGTACCTTACCAGACACCTGCAGCAACTGGAAAGACCCCAAAAGTACCTCACCAAGAGGATCAAAGGGCTCAAACAGATGCCATATGCTGCCCGGTTAAAGAAACTCCAGCTCTACTCAGTGGCATACCGCCTGTTCAGAGGCGATCTGTGCCTGACGTATAAAGCCATGTCCAACCCGGAATTAATGGACATGCTGCACCTCAGAAAATCCAAATCCCATCGAGCTACGCCGAGAGACTTGAACCTCAGCACTGAAATAAATAGGACATGCTGGAGGGACAGATTCATAACCCAGAGGCTCCCTTCACTCTGGAATAAAATCCCAGTCCAGGTTAGGCAGAGTCCCTCATTGACTCTCTTCAAGAGGAATCTTGATGAGTGGATGAGAGATCGTAGGTTTACCCCGGGTATCACTTCTGTGTCACTGTTAGACAGAGGCACAGTATACTAACCTCGAAAAAGGGCATAGCAAAATAAATTTAAAATGGGTGGCGAAAGCCAAACACATTCTGGCTAGGCTTATAAATGCCCTAGGGCAGATAGCCTAGTATGAACCTATGAACCTATGAACCTATGAGACCTATGATAGATGAAATGATTCATCCAGAAAGGCATGATATTTGTACTTACCATGCACAGACAATTGTCCTTGGGCCAGACCTGAAGTGGATGGTCCTCATGATGATGAGAAATGTTAATGGCTGTATGTATAGAATTAAGTAATTAGCTACACACTAACCTTCCACACTACTTGTCTACATTTGCTGCAGTGGCCTGAAAGTACCAGTGTCCATACCACCCCACCGCTGATGATTCTAGTAGCATCTTCATTTGCATCGGTTATTACCCCTTATAAGGGAGGTACTTCTTATGCAGTGTTAAAGGTTGCAGTGTGGAAGGGCCACCAACAGTGTTGCTAAGGCAATACCATTCTGCCTAACCTCTGTCCTTGCATGTCCCAGCATGTTATTTGCTCTTTTCCTACACTGTGCCAAGGGACAATTCCTTCACTCAACAGTAATAATGTCAGCCTCTACATGATTTCCTGCCTCAGCTTGTTCAGTTTGCCTTGGTTCCCCTTTGCCAAAGATATTTCTCATATATCCTCAGACTATGCATAAGGATGTTTCTACCCCTTGGAGTAAAGTTGTCTCCCCTTTGTTTAGTTCCCTGTTACTGCAACATTTTTTAACCTGAAAACCCATACTGGGGCAAAAGTAAATCAGATTCTCACTTATGAATGCTTCCTTCATGCATGTTTATAACAAATATCAGACAACTACAGTAAGAATACCTTCTGAGTGGAGTATTTTAATTAGCTCCACACTGCCCTGCTTGTTATATTAAATTGTATTGCAGTTGTGAAATGCATATCTGTAATTGTTTCCTGTTAGAGTAGGTTAATGTATGACATAATTACTTCACTACTGTGTGTGCCATCCTTCGGGTAAGACATTAAGCCCCATTTGTTTGAGTTGGTAGTTGCTCAAGTGGATGTAAATGATACCTCGGCACCGATTGTAAAGAGTAGGGGAAGTTCTCGGATACCCTGACTAAATTTTCACAAGCAGTATAAATGCACTGGTCTTCCCTGAAAAGCGGCTATTGCTTAGTGGGTTAACCCAGTCAGCAAAAGATAAATAAATCAGCTCATAGCGCTCTGAGGATAATGAGCTCTTGTAATGTTCCTCACTGAAAACAAATTTCAGTATTATTAATATCATATTTATAACAAAGAATGTTAATCAAAACATATGATAAAATCATGAGACTAAGTCACTCTGAATTGCAATGCAAGTTTAATAACTACAATGATATTAATAGTGAACTTTGAAATAATCACTTCCTTTGCAAGTACCATGCAAAAGATATGGACACTGAAGTCCAAAATCACATCAAGAAAATTAAAGCATTAGCCTGAAAAATAAGGAAACTATTATGCATTTAAATATCTTAGGCCTACTGAATAGTTTTCTATGCTAGTAAGAATTCTAACATCTTTCCTGATGCTTTGCATTTAGTATAGCCATCATCCTGATTGCAAAGTCTTTCTAAATTAGGGAAAGCAATTTCTCTTTGTTAAAAACCTAATATCAGAAAATGGAAAAAAATCCCATGGGTCGCTGAAAATTATCCTTTCATTCCAGCCGCCTGTTTTAAGTCAGTCAAAACATTCCAGACTTCAAAAGTGGCTTTCCTACTAAGACTATCTTGGTGTCCCTTTATGGTTGGCCTACGAGGAATTGGTTATTTTGTTAAATTAATTTCTGGAGCCTGCTGGCCTTTCAAAAGACCTTTTTGTCTGACTGCAAATTAGTTTCACTGCACAAATACAGACTTTAAGCACACCTAAAGAAATAATGTGAAGGACTAGTTTAGAAGCACTTAACTCTTCTTGTCCATGATTACAGCATAAGTAAGCAATGCATAACAATGTTAGTTACAGATAAATCACTGCAAAACAATCAATCTAAATATATATGTCAGCCTTAAAATGCATTTAATTATATGTATTAGAAAACCAAACTCACATTCTTTGTTTGAGAACGTGAATCCTTAAATTCCTTAAAGTAATGCAATGTTTACATTACAGATGAAATCCTTTAACCTAGGAAGGCGCTTTCTTGAACTTTATCAGAAGAGATGCTGTGAATGAGATGACTTTATCTTTTAATGAATAGTTGTGCATCTACCTAAAGATAATTTAGCCTCAAAGAAGAATGAATGTGTAATCCAAAACAAACTGCAGCTCCCCATGTGCAACAATATTAAAAGACAAACACTGGCAATGTATTAGACGGCAATTTTTGTGGGTTCAGACAATATGTTTTACAAACTATTTGTTATTATCATGTGCTTAGTAACCCACAGGTCAATATTTAGTAAACTGAAAGGTAATTTTTGCAGTTACAGTCATTCTGCCTTAAAGGTATATTATAATCAAATACTAATCCATAGTTCTTTAATCTGTATGGACAAACACATTCTGTTATAACCTTCCTGTCCCTCATGACTCAGGCTGCTTGGGACCTGTTTTGTTTAAGTATTCTAAAATGTAAAGAAAGCAGATGTCAAAGCTACTAAAACATTAATTAGTATTCATTGTGGGGTAGTTACTCAGTTTATCAAAAAAAATGTCCTGTCGTCTCTTCCTACCTGCTCTTCAACATACAATAATGACCTACCTAATCTTACCAACTGTGATTTAATCTGCTTCTGGGCATATAATAATGAAGTAATACTGTCCTGCATCATGCACCTCTCCTTTCTCATCTGTCCTACCTTCCTTGTGATCTTCCTTAACTTTTCCCTCCTTTCTACCTTCCCTTCCCCCATACAACTTATTGTGTGGGGGTGGGGGCTTCTTTTGGAGGATTGTGCTATGCAAATCACACTTAATTTGAGAACTGGTGTAGAGGGTTAAAGTGTGAGCTGTAGTGCCTGTGATAGAAGATTTGATTTTCTCAGCCCTCTTTTCCCTACTGTGTGACCTTCGGCAAGTCACTTAACCAGATACTGCTCCTGGGTTGCCCCTGAAAAGGGACTGTGTGTCAAGTGAACATGCCTGGTTAACAAGTTGGTATTTTTTATTTATTGGTCTGCATTTGCTCTGTTATAACATGACTTATGCTTGTTGTTTTTTTTTACAATGCTTTATGGTAAAAATCAATAAAAAATAAGGTAAATTTGTAGTTTTTTTGTTATTAATAATATATTGTCTTACACATGCCTGACTTCCAACCATCATCTGTCTTGAGGAATATATGATAGTTGTACAACTCTGCATGTAAATGACATGTCACACTTTCATAACACAGACATCATGACACACATATGATGTATTACACAAATGAAGCAATATTTCTATATATGTTTTGGTTCACTCATTTAGCTTTATAAGGTTTTGAAAAGAGTGCACTCACAAATTCTTTCATTTAACAAAATGTCTTTATTATAAGTAGTGTTTACTTCTGTTATTAATAACAAGTATATTATAAGAGTTGTAAAACATGGAGTACAACTTTAAAATATATCTATCCACTAGTGGTAGACATATCATACAGCCACTGACACAGCTTGCCTTCCGTAATTGGTTTGGTGAAGTCATTTTTTACATAAATCAGTTTCACACAGAGTATTAAACATAGTATTCCTACTTCAAAAAACTAATACAGCTTCAAAGCCTTACCATGATGAGCTGCTTGTACGATTCCTACAAGTCATCTGAAACCTTTTCAGCATTATCCATGTTTTAGCCCACTTCCTCAACTCCATAGAATCCCATTGGGATAACTTTAAAATCAGCAAAAACTTTACATTTTAAAGAAGTCTGCATCAATGGGGACAGCATCAATCGTGTTATAATCAGGTTCAGTCCAGAATTCTCCACCTCAGACTTTGCAGTGAAGGATGAGCTGTAGTCATGTAGTTCTTACCCATGAGCTTCACTCCCCTTCTTACTTGGAGCTAGGATCTGAAAAATATATTTCAGTGCCTCAGCCGTCATATCACACACATTTTCTATACTCAGAACCTGAGGAATGAGTAACGGTGAAAGCCAAAACAGAAAGGTAAATGAAGTCATCATCATTACCAAGGACTGAACCAGACAAGAGCATTTGTGCCCAAAGCAGACTGATAATCCACAGTTTACTCTCCTAGCAATGGGTCATTCATTGCAGAGGAACATAGTAAGTGATGTGCTATAAGGGCTGTACAATAAGGAAATACTGGAAAACATACAAAGCCAGCATGAATACAAAAAATTCTTTCTATACAATTCTACATCAGATAGCTCTTTAGTAAGATAGATTATTAGAAGCTCCTTGCTCCCCAGCCAGTTGAGAATGATTGATTTCTAGACATATCTGATACAACTGTCTGTGCTACAAACTCCTGATATAAATCTGATGTGGGCAGAAATCAGTTTGTACAGAAGGCTGTTTTCAAGGAGCAAAGGTACTGCCTATATTCTCAGTCCTTTCACATGACTAAAGCAGCGGCCTCTAGTCAGGTCTGTGAGAGGGGTAGCTAGTAC
The DNA here is from genome assembly GCF_019279795.1 of Protopterus annectens. Lineage (NCBI taxonomy): Eukaryota > Metazoa > Chordata > Ceratodontiformes > Protopteridae > Protopterus > Protopterus annectens. The sequence goes on from NC_056732.1 coordinate 1,129,749,743, forward strand.
TGCAAATGTGGAAAACGTCTGTTATTGAAACATGTCAGCCCCAAGAATGACCAAACTTTAGTCTAGGTTACAGGCTGAGGCAGTCCATAGAGGGCACCCACCTTTTCCACCACCAACATTTTTTACCAGTTCACTTTCCAGAGTATAACTAACTACTTGTTCTCTTTCAGGCCAAAGGCAAAGTTAATTAGATAGAGTATATGCATGTACTCATTAAGGGAGCTAAATACTGTCTTACCCCTAAGCAAATTAGACATCCAGTCTTGACAGTCAATGACCACATCTTCTAAGTACATAACTGCATAGTGCCTGTGTGACTGTAAGAGATTTTTTAACAACTACTCAAACTCTTCATGGTCCCTTAGAACTCAAACAGAAGAATTATGTACAGGAGGAGTCCATCCAGCAAGGAAGTCAATGTTCTTATTTGCAGAAAAATACTTATTGAAAAGGTCAGAAAATGCAAAGTATCTGATAGGGCTTGACCTTTCAAGATGGTCACCTAACAAAGACATTGGGTAGTTGTCAAACTGGGTAAGGAAATTTACTACCTAAAGTCATTACAGAATGAGATGGTGCCATTTTGTATGGCAACCAGCACAAGTGGAGGGGAGTTCTATTCACAATGGAATTCTTCAACAATCTTCTCAAACAAGTACTTATGTATGCATGCATTTATGCATGCATGTATGCATGTGTCTATCTGTCTTTTTATCTATTTGTCCATCAGTCTATCAAAGCACCTGTCTTTCTACATATATATTTCTCCATATATGTAAGTATGTATGCAGATATGTAGATATGTGTACATGCATTTCCTGTCTGTCTTTTTATCTATCTATATCTACCTATCTATTTATCTGTATGTTTATTTTACCTATGTGTATATGCATCTGTTATTTATTGATGTGCTTGCTCATGCCTCTATTAATCAGTGTATATGTGTCTCTCTATCTATCTAGTAAGCTAGCTATGTGTCCGCCTACAAGGCTTTTGGTCAGTGTGCTTTAATACCTAGCTGTCTCTGTTTCTGTCTATCTGTGGAGCAATCAGTTTATTTATTGTACCCACAGTAAACTATCATCAGATTTCACATTAAACATTCTCTAAGGCTGTCTTTATGCTGGAAACTTTCTTAATTTCATGATGTAACATTTTAGCTCATCCTGCCGAGTGTGAAACTCATCATTATTTTTGATAATAAAATCAAATACATTAATCAATACATAGATATTCTAAGGTTATTCCAAGTGTCATGACTATTCTCACCTTGCCAATATCCTCCCTTAGGTAGCAGATCCTTTTTTCAGGAGCCCCATGCCATTCAATCCTGGGGTAAATTTGTGGATACTCATGTAGCCATCTAGTTTATGTTTAAAACAATAGTGATTCACATTGCTTGACAAGCAGGGGAGGTCTATTCCAGAGGGTTGGCTGGGAGGGGCTGGATTATAACCCTAGCCCTCCATTGTGTTTTATTAATCTCCTGGTGAAGATATAGGTCCCTAGTTTGGGTATTGGTGAAAATATTGGACTTACAGAGAAACAGGAGATCCAAGGCAATTGAGTGTGTAATGGTACAGTAAGCGATACAGAGATCTATGCTGAAATGTCTAAGACACTGAGTAAAGTGATAGAGCTCACAGCTTCTCAGATAGCTCAGAGACTTTAAACTTGTGACCTTTTTGGTTAGGAACCTTTGGGGTCTTTCTAATAGTTTGATATGTTTGGTGAGATACATCTCAAAAGGGGTATTATACTCGATATGAGTATTTAGGAAGCGATATTTAGACCCTAATGATATTCCGCTGGTAATTAGCTGGGCTAAATTAAAGGATTTTCTAATAAGTGTGGTTCCATGATATTCAAAAGAGAATGAGCTATCAAACCAAAGTGCAAGGACCCTAACTACATGTTTGCTTTGTAGTGGTGTGCTTTTGAGACAGTATGATGAAAGAAGGGGTTGTCTACCAAAACTGATTATATGGCACTTTTTAGCATTTAATTTGAGCCCAGCTTAATACAAGTGTTTAGCACACTATGTTCATTCTGGAGAGACCTTTAACTGTCCTTTTTGAATGGCTAGTCAGTATTCCTCATTTAATTACCTTGGTTCAGAACTGGGATAGGCAGCCATTTACAGGTTACAGTAAAAACAAAAACCATTAAGATATTCACATTTTAAATTTGCTGTTCTTTTCCCTTTAGAATTTGGTCATTTGTTTATGGGCCCTTCTGTTCCCAACAGTAGATAGGATCACTACCAAATGACAAGCAATTTATTTACATTTGGAATGAGAAGTCATCACTCATTTCTCAGAATGAAATTCCCTGAATCTGCCCATGCCAAGCTATTGTATTTGTAGGCCTACATCAGGGACCCATGTTAATTGTGGGAGGGATGTATGTGCCCTTGTTGGCCAAAGTAGGCCTGCCATAAGGCCCAGCAACCCTGGCTAATAAGCTACTAGCAGGCTGGTGCCCAGTTACTCATCTAGGGTTTCCTGGGATAGCTCTGTTGAGTGAAAGCTGTATGTAAGACCAATCAACCTACCAAACATGAACTAAGAATTACTACACTCAATGTACGTTCACTGACAGGACAGAGCTTACAAATGGATGGCATGATGGGATGGAGGAGGCTGGACATCCAATGTATCCATGAGACAAGATAAAAGGACAGTGCAGAAAAAACACTTGGCATGGGGTCCTGAGTCTACTGCAGAGGAGGAGGAGGGGGAACTAGAAATGGTATGGGGATTGTGGTGAGGGATAGCCTTCAGAAGACAGTAAGGGATGTCATCAAAATTAGTGACAGACTCGTGACAATCAGACTACAGTGTAAGGATAGGTTATTGTTCGTAATCTCAGCCTATGCCCTCATCAGGGTTGTGATATTGAAGAAAAGAGTAAATTTAGACCACAATTGCATGACCTACTAAATAAAATAAGACAAGATGAATTGGTGTTGATAATGGGTGACCTGAATGCACATATTGGGACAGACAGAACAGGATATGAGGACTAACTTGGAACACAGGGGTAGGGCAACCAGAATACAGAAGTAGAGGCCATTCTAGACTTCTGTCCAGCAAATGGTTTTATGGTGGCCAGCACATGGTTCAGCAAGAGAAACAGTCACAAGATCACATACAAGAATGGCCAACATGAAACTCAGGCAGACTTCCTCCTAGTAAGGAAAGGCCTCAAGGGTAGAATCAGTGACTGCAAAGTCATCATAGTGAAGTAGTCGGCCCACAGCATAAACTACTGGTTGCCACAATCAGCTGCACGTAGTGGTCAGAGAAGTCTCTAATGGCAACAGAGACTAGGTTTAGACCTGGAAGGAGAGAAAGCAGAAGAATTCAAAGAATTACTCGTGACTCTAGCACTACAGAAGAACAGGAAATAGATGGAGCTGAAGAATAATGTGAGTGCTTCAAAACAGCATGTGTGAGGACTACAGAATGGGTACACAGCTGAGCCAGCTATGGAACTGAGGTACATAAGGATAGCTGGTGCTGGAATGCAGAAGTCAGGGAAGTTAACAAAAGGGAGAAGGGCTGCAGTAAAAAGTGGGAGACAGAAAAGACGGAGCAGGTTAAGAAGGAATACTGGTTGGCTAACAAAGAGGCTAAGAGAGGAGTTGCAATAGCAAAGAACAAGGTATCACAGGCCACACTACCAACTTTTATAAAGTGACTAAGTAGATGGTACGGAATATGGAAGGAGTACTTTCATCTGCTTTTGAATGAAGAAGACCTCATAAAAGGTGCACTGCCCCAAACACAGCCTACAATAAAAGAAGAGGAGGAGCTCATTGTAGAAGAAACAAAAACAGCATTAATCAGAATGAAGTCAAGGAAAGTATCAGACTGAAATGAGTTAACAGCAGACACAATCAAGATGTTGGGTAACATGGGGGATAAATGGTTCCTGAGGGTATTCATAGCAGTACTGAGAAAAAAGGCATATCCTAGATGACTGGAGAATAAGCATACTAGTGACTGTGTACAAGAACAAAGGGGACATCCACAACTTTGAGAAGTACAGAGGTATCAAACTCCTGTCACAATGCATCAAAGTCCTGGAGAGAGTGACTGATAAATGAATATGCAGAGTAGTAGAAAAAAAGACGGGAGATGATCAGTCTGGATTCAGATTATAATGCAGCACAGCTGACCAGATGTCTGCAGTGAGAAAGATAATTGAGAAGAAGATAGAGAGAAATAAAATGTCCAACTGGGCATTTCTAGACTTGGCAAGGTCCCAGAAAAGCTGATTTGGTCAGTTGTGCGGTGGTTTGAAGTCCCAGAAATATTGGTAGAATTAATGCAGGTTATGTATAAGGACCCTATGACTCAAGTGCCGAGTGTCTGGTCTCACAGAGGGATTTCCATTGGGACTGGTTGTGTATCAGGGTTCAGCTCTAAGTATACTGTTGTTCATATTGGTGATGGACTACATCAGCAAACAGGTTGGTGGGGACAGATCAACAAACTTTCTGTATGCATACGACTGAGTAGACTTTTAACAAGAATTTCAGCAAAGGATAGAGGAATGGAATGCAAAACTGAAGGCAAATGGGATGAAACTGACTACAGATAAGGTAGTTGTAAACAGCAAAGAGAGAAATCAGACAAAGCTGAGAATTGATATAGAAGGAAAATAGTGGAACACATTAACAGCTTCAGATGCCTGGGATGGGCAGTTGAAGAGATAGGGAGTATGAATCAAAAAGTCAAGGATAGAATACGAGGGGCTGCAGCCAACTGGCACAGAGTGTCCAGGGTAGTGTATGACAGATGAATGCAAAAGAAGCCAAAAAGTAAGATGTATAAAACTGGTGTGACCAGTACTACTGCATGGTACAGAAACCTGGGCATAATACAGAGAAGTTGAGGAAGCTAGAGGTGATGGAGGTGAAGTGTCTGAGATGGGCAGTAGGATGCACACTGTGGAACAGACAAAGAAATAAGGATATCAGAGCAGAAGCCAAAGTAGCTCCAGTTGCAAAGAAGGTAAAAGAGAACACATTATAGTGTGTTGTGCACATGTGTAGAAAATCAGAAGACAATCTGGAGAAGAAGACTTCAGACACACAGGAAGAATGTCAAAGGAGACAAGGGCATCCAGCAAAGAAAGGGATGGACTGTGTGGAAGAAGACCTGCAAGAGTTAGGCTTGACTGTCAATGAAAGTAGGAAAATGGCATTGAATCAAGAGAGATAACAATAGTTGACAAGATACCCCAACCCCATGTAGAAAATGGGAAAAAAGGATGATGATGATGATCTATATCTATTCCTATGTATATAGAGCTATATAAATATTTATAGGTAGGTAGATTGTTCTGGGTGTGGGACTTGCCACCATAACAGAGGTATACAGAGGACGTGTACCTCTGCAAAATAAAAATAATAGTGTAGCTGCTTTGTCTAGCAATCTCCTAATGTTTTAAATATGTTATGTGCCAATTAAACAGGATGTAATTATCCACAATGGGGCCATTTAATAGTTATCTGTGTAGCCACTTGATAGTAGTTCTGAGGGTGGTCTGTTTGTAGTCCTGGGGACTGATCGCCACCTTGGAATTAGTATGAGTTCCTTACAGTTGATTAGAATAAATCTGTTGCTACAACTGATAATTCTGATCTTGTTTTCTGTATGAATGCCACTATTTATGACCATGAAACCTTGACCCAAGAGGCTATTGAGACCATATCTGGAGACCTTATATGCAGTTCTTAACCAGATCATATGATTATGTATAATAATATCACATGAAGTGTGCTCATCGGCTGCTGCTGTTGTCACAGATAGATAGCAACTATTGTGGCCCCCTCCCCCACACATAGTCTATGGCAATTAACACTCATACTGTACTGTTTCAGGTTTCCCTGTGGGTGACATCATGACTTTACCCTGTACTGCTGATTGATGTATACATAGTATGGAGACAAATGGCATCTATCATCATCATCCCCTGCATGGCACCAGCCTGTTGTCCTGCCTCGATATCTACAGATGTCAATGGAGTAGCATTCTTCCCTTCAAATAAATAACGACAGGCACACTAAAGTTTACATGACTTTCTGTTCTGCAGCTGTGATCCTTGTGGCATGCATGTTAGGGTGGTCCATGCAAGAATAACCACATAATCCCAGTTCTGCCTCTGTTGTCATCCTGATGAGGCTGAATACCTGGTATTCCAATGAGAAACCATAAACACTATTTGCTGTGATCATGCTATACATTGTATGTGCCCTGCTGCTGTAAATACATCTGCCACAAATGCAGCTAAATCTGGTGCATCATCCAAAGAGTTGTATGGGGCAGTTGGTCCATTCTGCTGCCAGTGTCTTCTCCTCCAGGGATGATAGTAGTAATGTTGTCCACCTGCAATGAAACAAAATTGTTCTCAGGTTCTCTATATCTGTTGTTTCCTGATGGTCTCCCCTGTGACTGACCTTTCATTTGCTATAGAATGTTCTTTTGTATGGCAAATCATGTTAGTGACAAGTTTACGCAGTTTGCATTTTAACCACCCACATCATTGATTAATTGATGTTGTGGACCTGTGTCTGTCACATCTGATCCAATAAAGACTGACTGGGACACAGTCTGCAAAAAATGTGCTTTCCATAAGTCCTGAGCCCCTACAGCTGGGCATTATTTTCTCAAGTGCTGAAACTGTGCAGTTTCGGTCATCCACTTCATCCTCTGGAAATGCAGACAACTGTGAGCACATGACATATAGCTATGGGCTTGTCAAAGGAAAAAACTTCAAAGACCAATTCACGTAAGGTTCAGGTTAGGCACCCTTTATTACTTGCAGCAAGGAGACAAAACATGCAGATACAGGTTTTTGTCAAGCTTACTAGTGAGCAGTATGCTACTTTTATACAGTTGTTAGCATGCTGCACAGAAATGTTGCTTCTGTTGCTGACGTAGTTAGACACAGCTTTCTGTATTGTTCTACAGAAAATGTTACTTAGATTTCCTGCTGACATGTTCAGATTTAAAACTCACTATGTGTTACATAAAAAATGTTACTTGGATTTCCTGCTGACATGACTGGATTATAAAAAACATTTGAGAAAATCAACCTGGCCTTGGGGCTTATTTTTGGCCCACTACAAACTTTCTATTCTTCAGTTGTGCAGTTCTAATATATATGTGTTACATTTCAAGGTACATTTCTAGCTTAGGTACAAGTAATGCTGACTACGGTTTATACTTTCAAGCAGCCTTTGTTTTCATTATCAATAGCTTCAACAGCTGTGTACTTTCTCATGGCATAAGCAGAAAATCAATAACTCTTTGTTAAGTCTCATGACACTAGTAGAAATGAAACACATTATTATTATTTTCATGACATTAGCAGAAATCAAATGCTTTCCTGTTAATTTCCATAGCATAAGCAAATCATAGCTGCGCATATTTTCATGACATAACAGGACTGGAATGTTTCTAGTAACTGTGCAGATTCACACAGTTTGAACAGAATAAATGTATTAACCCTTTTTAAACCTTGAATGCACTAAGCATGCATATTACTAATACATATTTTTCTAACAGGGCTCTATACTTCTGTGGCTGGCAGATTAATGGTTACAGACAGAGGAGCACCTTAGATATATATATTTGAGAGTTGAAGGGACAGATATGGAGATATACCGCACTATAGTCAAAGGAAAATATATGGGAATACATAGAGCTGGTTTACCTGCCTTAAGCCAGCACACACACATTTCATATTAGGATATACATATATGTGTAGGAGAATGCAGTCCTACAAGTAACAAACTTTGGGCAACTCCTAGAGAAACACGGGTGAGAATTATATGGTAGTACAATGTGAAATATATATATATATATATATATATATATATATATATATATATATATATATACACACACACATATATATATATATATATGGATCTATCTTACTACGTCGACAAGTCAAAACGCCGACAACAAAATCACCGACACCACATAACCGACATTTCACAAACACGAAACCTCACATGCCCGACACACCATAATCCCGACAAGCAACAAACAAAACAAATCCCCGGTCCAAAAAGCACACACACAACACAAGCACACCAAAATCCTTACAAACCAACACTAAACCTCACATACACAACTACCTACAACCTTAACCCAAACCCTAACCCTAAGGTCCGCCACTATCGCACACTCACCTAACCCGGCCCTAACCCTAACTCACTTAACCCGCTAACCCACAAACTATCACAGTCGACACTTACCTAGCCCGCCCTAACCCTAACTCACTTAACCCGCCTAACCCACAAACTATCACAGTCGCACACTTACCTAGCCCGCCCTAACCCTAACTCACTTAACCGCCCTAACCCACAAACTATCACAGTCGACACTTACCTAGCCCGCCCTAACCCTAACTCACTTAACCCGCCCCTAACCCACAAACTATCACAGTCGCACACTTACCTTACTCGCACCCTAACGTCCGTCACTACCGCATACATACACAGCCTTTTCCCATGTCGATGTTCTCAGCGTCGGGGTTTTGATCCGTCGGTCTTCTCCGTTTTCGATCTTCTGGCGTCGGTGTTCTCGCTGTCGGCGTTCTGACTTGTCGACGTAGTAAGATAGACCCATATATATATATATATATATATATATATATATATATATATATATATATACACACCCATACTAATGCTGAACCAAACATAATATTCTCCCATATAATATGCGTAGGTCATATCCTCTCCATAAGGACAGACAGGAATGTAGAAGTACAGTATGACCTTATATCATGAACTATCTTGATAACAGTATAATCTGTATACACATAACATATGCAGTTGCAAACATTCATATGACTACCCTTATGCAAACTGAATTTCTATTCAAAGGCACACATCCTTAGGAAGTTAGACAAATATAGCCTACCACACAATTGCAGATTAATGTATACCTCCCCAGGGCATCACAAAATTCTGCAAACTGCTGTTGTTTATCAATATACTGTTGCCTAGACCTCCAAAATATCTGCCAATGTATGTCCAAGTTAGCTTACAAAATTATAATTCTGAAATTAGGCAGTATGTAGGCAAATGAGGCCAAGTGCCATGAATGTCTGTGAACTGCATTACTCTGCTGTCAGGTATCTGTGACAAAAAGCACAGCTAGGAGTATGGTACCTTCTGCTCTTGGCCTTGTGTAGGAGACCTGCACAAGTGCATTCACTGCACATCTTATGGTACAGAAGCAAACCAGAGAAGGGCAATAACAAGGTTAAAGGTTAGAAGTGAGGTATAACAACATTCACGAAAAGTAAGAAATGTTAAAAGATGAATGAACAACCTAGTATGGAAACAAAAAAGATAATAAAAAGGGAAGAGAAGAAATAAAAGGGATATCCAGAGGGGGAAAGGCAAATCAATGGAAATGATACAGGGGATTATTAGTGAGTCACCGACTATAACCTCTTTATTATGTGTTCGAGATATGGATGCCAAGAAATTCACCTCTCAAGCTTAATTTCTTAGCATCCATGTCAAGAACACATAATAAATAGTTATGATGAGTGACCCAGTCATAATTCTTTGTAATGCTTGGAGCTGTGTCTGCTATATGTACTTCTTCTTCTTTCGGCTTTTTCCGGTTAGGGGTGACCACAGCGGATCACCTGTCCGCTCATGATTGGCAGTGGAGTTTTACAGTGTCGAGTTGCCAGCCCAGCGCCCAACGTTCCACAGAAGGTACACACACACACACACTCATGCCTAAGGCCAATTTAGAGTGTCCAATCCACCTACAGCATGTCTTTGGGATGTGGGAGGAAACCGGAGCACCCGGAGGAAACCCACGCGAAAACAGGGAGGACATGCAGACTCCACACAAAATGCATCCCAGCCGAGCATCAAACCAGTGAAACTCTTGCTGTGAGGTGGCAATGCTAACCACTGCATCACTGCGGCCACCCTGTCTGCTATATTACTACTAGTTACAAAAAAAAACACACTTAAGTGTTTTGATGGCTTTCAAAGCCATAAAGCACTTGGGGTGGTGGCTGTCAAAAAGGCAGTATAACACTTTCTATTAAATTTATATCCCCTTTATATGGCTAACAATCATCTATATTTTAGCTGAATATCCAAATTTTTACCTCATTTGTTTGGTCTGTTCATCATAAAGTCTGTGGTTGACAAATCACAGAGGACTGAAGTCACTGAATAGTGACATACATTTGACTTTCTGAGTTTGTACCTTTAAATAAATAAAAAAAAAAACTTCCAGCAAACACATGCTGTTATTCTAGCTACTTTCAAAGTTTGTAACAGGAAGAGACACATTATCCCTTCAGACAGCAGTACCACTACTGTCACTTATTGGTCAGTATTGACAGATTTGACTATCAAGCATAGGACCTGACCTTAACAACTTTAGCAGTAGGTGGTTAACAGTTGTTAAGGTCGGGTCTTGCACCACCTTAATGCTTAACTGAGTTGTCTTTTTTTGAATTTCGGAGCATAATCACCACATTCTATGTATTATATACAAAAGTAAATTAAGCACAAGTCATAAACACCTGCTCTTGTTTAGACTGTCATGTATGCAAGTAATCACAGAGAAAGGGAACAAGGAAATAGTACAAAATGGGGCCTAAGTCATTGACAATGTCTTGGACTGGACAGCAATGGATTACATAACTAGGAGAGATGGGAAGGATCTGAGTATAGGCAATAGGTGAGAATGAAAAGTTGAGTTCAGAATGAGCACCCAGAGTGGAGACAGTCCCCCAACAGAGGCAGAAGGATCATTCAGGGGTCATCAAATCCTATCAGTAAGAAAGGGATTCATGCAAGGTCAACATGACAAAAGGGCACACAATCCTGCTGCAAGAAATTACATTTATAGTCAGGGAGGGAGAAAGATATTAAGCCCAGAGTACCGAAATTGAGAATTTAACAGCAAAGCTGAAGTAGGTAGGTGGCAGGTGACTGTACTGTTCAGGAAAAGCCTGCATATAGAGACATAAGAAGGTGTTAAGAAGCATTAAAAGAGATGAATTATATAGTAAGGGAGGGTATACAAAAACACATGGATTGTTAGGAATATATATCTCTACCAAATAAGAATGAAATGATTTTTTCAGTAACTTTGACAGTGGGCACACATGAGAAGGGAAGGGACTGACTATGTAGGTGTTAATTTTGGAAGCAGAGGCTGGACAGAAAGAATGCAATGCTAGGTTGAAAAAGTGTATGGAAAACTGCAACCGAAAATAGGAATATATGCACTCATGGAGGGACAAATGTTCACAGAATGGTGAATGGAGAGGTCACAGAAGAAAGGACAAAGGAGAAGAGAAAGGGGCAGAGGGATAAAATGAGGAGCAGAATGGCATCATGGGATGAATGAGACATGAAGATGAAACAAAGATGAAGAATAATATATGAAGTCTTGAGACAAAAGGAAGGAATGACAGGCACTGAGGAATTAAGGAAAATGAGAAAGACAGGAGGGATGGAATTTTAATGTCAACAAACGGAAAAAGGTGATGCAGATAAGTAGTAACATGGGGAGAATATGTAAGATAGGAGCCCTGGTACTGAAAGTGATACAAAGATGGCACCTAAACCCCCACAAAAAATGGAGAAAGATGGAAGAAAGGGAAGTAGTAAATGTTGTAGATGTTAAATAAACAAGCATAAGCATGCTAGACATGTTTTGAGGCTGCCTGCAAACCAGGGAGTGTGGGAAGAGGTGATGAATATGTGGAAGGATGTATCAGAAGGTGGGAGATAACTCATACAAATTCTGCATGTAGAGATTACAACAACAGAATGGGCAAAGAGAAGACAATGAACTATAGGTGGAATGGTTAACTCCATACGGAGGTAAAAATCATCATCCCAAAAGGTCACAGAAAAAGAAACACATAAAAGCCTTATAAATATAGGTAGGAGATGACAAAAATAATTGAGATAATAAAGGGAGTGAAAGAAAAGGTGGAAAGGGAATGGAAGGACGTAATTCTGTACTACAGGACTCATCGCAAGGCATATGAAACCAAAGAATGAGACTGACGTATGGACACAACTAGTGGAAGTAAAATAGAATGAAGTGAAAGGGAAAGCAGATGATTGCTGGTGAGCTAAAGGTGCACCATGGATGAGGAATGTATCTGGAGTGTATTACTGATGGTATAGTGAAATTAAAAATGTCCAAATATAAATCCAACTTCTGGCCCAGCAAAAGCAAGTTTGTTGAGGATCCATATGAATTTACTTCACACTAAGACAATCCCACTCCAGACCCACAATTACACAATCTCTTCAGACCATTCTACTCCAGACAGTTAGAGACATTTATCCTTCCTGGGACTCCACGTCCACCTGAGGCAGAATGGCAGTTTGCACTCAAACCTCAGTACAGGATAATGAGTTTGCACTTGAGACTAATACATCTAGCATGCAGGACTATAAACCTCCTCTTCTAGACTGTAATGAATATGACATGGGTCCCTTCATTAAATAATTGTCCTCATAGAGACCCATTATACCAGTATGCAGAAATTTTTCTGTGTCTGATAAACAGCATTGCCTGACTGCTCTTAAAAAACAGTATCAACTAAATACTATTTACATCACACAGTGGTATTAGCCATGTTTTAAAACCATACGGCATGTTTTATAATTTGCAGGTATTCTACATGTATCTGTATCTATATCTATATCTATATCTAAATGTATATCTATATATATATATATATATATAATTCCTACTTTTTTTTGTTGCTGTTTGTCTTTCGCCTTTTCCCGGCTAGGGGTCGCCACAGCGGAACTCAGGTCTGCTGATGATTGGCAGTAGATTTTCACGGTGCCGAGTTGCCAGCTCAACGCCCAACCTTTAATGAAGGCATGCCCATTCATGCATGTCTTTCAGAACGCCACTCGACCCGCGGGGAGGACATGCAGATTCCACCCAGAAGGCACTCCCCGCACTCCAGCCGAGAATCGAATGGGAGAACCTCTTGCTGTGAGGCAACAACATTACCACTGCATTCCACAATCCTGATACTCTGAATCCCAAGGACCAGAATCTCGAATTGCGGAATCCCGAACATAAAAAAAAAAAAAAAAAAAAGAAAAGAAAAGTAAACAAAAAAAAAGATTTTCTAATGCATATGCAGAGGGGAAAGCCCCCCTGCACCCCCCACACCCCCTGCAACTTAAAAATACCAACTCTGAGATCACACTACAGTGCAGTGAATGGTAAAGTTTCCATTCTGTTCTGCACAGCACTATTTTGCCGTTCGCTCCACTGTAGTGCGATCTTGGAGTTGGTATATTTAAGTTGCAGGGAGTGTGGGGGGTACAGCGGGGCTTGCCCCCCTGCATATACATTAGAAAATCTTTTTTTTATGTTCGAAATTCCGCAATCTCGAGATTCTGGTCCTCTGGATTCAGAGTCTTGGGATTGTGGAATTTCGAGATTTAGTAGGGATCCTATATATATATATATATATATATATATATATATATATATTTTTTTTTTTTTTATAGATATGTGTACATACACACACATACACACACACACACACACACACACACACACACACACACACACACACACACACATATATATATATGTGTGTGTGTGTGTGTGTGTGTGTGTGTGTGTGTGTGTGTGTGTGTATACATAGTATATATCTGTACATACATATATATAGATAGATATAGATAAACACATAGCTATACATACAGATGTCGGTGCATCACATTTAATCTAAATTACCCAAGGTCAACAGCAAAAATATTGGACAAAAAAAAAAGGTCAAAAACATCTTACTTTGTAAACTACTCCTCATGCACCAGGAACCAACTGCAGCACAAGCGAAATCTACCTTTAAAATGCATCATATTTTGAATGGTCAGTCTTGCAAGCGATCAACCATTTTACTAGCATAAGACTACACATATATGTTGAGGGTAAGAAGGTCTGTTTTTATTTAAAATATAAGCTAACACCTCTTAAAATACAAGATGGAATGTGTGTTTTAGAACTAAATTTACACTAGTTTTTGAACTCACAATTTGCTGTGCATGTTACGACATCATACATCACTTTAAATCACCTAAATATCATACAAGTATTCACACTGGTTTACATTCTGACTGACTCTTCTTCATTTACACTCTACTTATGCAGTTTCTACTGCTTTAGCCAGTCTTGAAATATTTGTACTACATGAAGTACTGCAATTATCCTAGCTGCTGTCAGTGAGGTACCTGTTTTCAGTTATTTGTAAAGTCGTTGAATGCTTCTTGCTCCTTCAGTTTCTCCTTTCTTTTTCCTTTACATTCTCTCTGTTTTGTAGTACACTGCAGCAGCTAAAGGTCTATGCACTACAAAGACTATATGACAGCTCTTTTCAGCTTTGAAAGTGGTAAAACCCTTTTTCCTCCTACAGTTTCATCTTTCTTTTTCTTCCTTTTCAGCCAGTTTTATAGTTCACTAGAGCATAATATAGGACATTTGGTCAGGTTGTATGGGAGATTCCCCTAATCTTTTTAGTAGGTGTCATGGGATCTTTTGCATCCACCTGAGCTTCCATCAACACAAGCAGCTTGGACCTCATTTAACACCTCATTCGAAGGATTATGAATGCAAAAGTGCAGCACTCCCCCTTATGCTGTACTGTACTTTCCTCATAGTAACTCAAAAATGTCCTTTCTTTACAGAAACAGACCATGAGAGCATGATAAGAATGTCCTGTTTATTATTATTATTTATTTATTGATTTATTGATATTTGTTGACAGGGAAAGTCCACTCGGTCCAAAAACCAATTTTCAGTGGAGGCCCAGGGAGAAAAGCTGCATAGAATCACAGACATTTTTACTTAATATCAGCTTAACTTTGAAAGCCAAGAAAGTTTTTTTCAGCGTAGCAGCAAGGAAAAGGTTTAGGTCAAATGACCACAATATCTGCTAACCCTAATGATGGAGAACTGAATATTACAAAGAATGCAAAGATAATTAGGGAAGCATGGAAAATATTCAGTGCAGCAGTTGTGGTAATTTTAGAGACATTTTGCTGGCTAAATAGCTGCCCACTCTGTAGATATTTTATGAACTGTGAAGAATATCATCTCATAGCATAGCTGGTCAGTATTCAGACAAATTAGAGACTAAATATGATGCTTATAGCCTTTAGAAGACAGAAGCATTGGCCATTGACCCAGAGAAGGAAATGCATCATCCTGCAGGTTCAGAATTATGAGTGAAGAATCAGTGGTACAAGGAGTCAGGCCAGTGAACTGTTTGCCAGGTACAATGTCTGGGAAAAACAGGAAGCAGATCCTTGGGATCACAGAACTGGAAGCAATAGGTAGAATGCTTGATGTCAGTGTGAACACTGATACAGATGATCAGACCAGGAAGGAGATCACAGCTTGGTAGAAATCAACTAGGAATGCTCTTGAGACAGAAGCATACATACATCCTGTCATTTACAGAACAGTGACCATCCATTGCATGGATAATTGTGGGTTACTTCATATTACAGAGTTGATCAGCTATTAAAGAATTTAGGATCTTGGAGTTACTGTGGGTTGTTATCCAACCTGAGATTTAGATCATGTACTTGCATAAGCATCTGTCTGTCAGGAGGAAAAGTGACTCTAGATGACTTAGTTAGAGCTTTCATTAACCATTTAAGTTTACCAGGTGAAAACACATGGCTAGTCAGATAGTAAACCTCTGAAAATCATACATATACATCCGGATAGTCAGAGAAGCAGACTCCAACAACAGGAAAAGTGCACATTAATGTCAGTGACTAAGTATAAAACAGTGTACAGGTAAAGATGAAATGGGCTCTGCAATGTAAAAATAAAGTTCATGAGTATCAATTCAAAAGGCAATTATCAGAGTTTAAACAACAAGAAAACTTGAACCAGAAGTAACAATGGAAGTGTAAGATACTGATATTACTGCAGTAACATAAATATGAAACATCGACAGCCATGGTGAGAATCTAAACATAACACAGTGCACAGTTTATTTGATGAATATGGAATACAACATACACAAAAAAATAAACCTGTGTACATGGGAAGGAAATCAAATCATCAAGAACATGGAAGAAAACCTGGATGTTTATGGCAACAGTGGATCACACAAGGGACTGGACATGGCAAGATAGACTGCACAAGTGATGTTACAGAAGCACACCTCATGTAAAATGAAAAAGTGACAAGAAAATGGAAGGTTTAAGCTTGGAACTAAGCGAGTAGGACAGTTACTGGTAATGGGACATTTAATGTAGATCTTAACAGCAGTCACATCAAAGAGCAGGATCACTCCTAAGAATCTACAAGGATTCAGCCACAGACAGGTAATACTGTGCTTTCTCAAAATATGACAGTCTTTAAGCTTGTGTTACGATTCCACCGGAACTTCCTATCTGCACTTTTTGTTCTTACTGGTTGGTTTGTGCAGAAGTTAGAAGTATTTCATTTTTTATCTGGTTGTTTAACTGTGGGAGAGATGGAGGCGATCGTACCTGGGGAATCCAGGGGGCCGGACGAACTGGGCCAAAGTCGGATACTCATTGGACAACTCACCGAACTGATAGACCTACTAACCCCTTTAAGCCAATCCCTGGTAGGGATTTACCGGAACTTAGCTCCACGTCACGTAGTAGGAAGCGGAAGTAATGCCTTGCACCACGACGACCCAAGGGAGCTTATTGGCATCCTGGAAGACGTCGGCAATCCTAGGGAGATGAGTAGTCCAACTTTTAATCCAGCTAATACTCCAGGAGTTTTTCAAACGGGTGCAAATGGGGCTACTAAAAGCAGAGAAACGAACCCTGAAAGGGGAATGGCTAGGTGTGACGTTAGAGCTAAAACAAAAGGTACTGTACACAATGTACCCAACAAAGGGGCTATGGACATCAAAGACTGGCTTAATGTGAAATATTATTTTAAAACTAATGTTGATGCAAGTAAAACTGTTGGCGGGGGGAACTCGTACAAGACAAAATTGGATAGCCTTTACAAATTAATGGTTAAATACAAAACATATTGTATTGAGAATGAGTATTTGAATTAATGTATTCAAAGAGAGATAGTTCCAAAAGGATTACGGTTGTATAAATTTCCTAACAATGTAACAAGAGATTCTGAAATGTATAATGAGCTGATTGAATTATTTAACAAATGTGGTCTTGACATGCTTAGACTCATAATAAGGGACAACATTAGATGTCAAGAAGTACTTCAGAAAGAAATAAATGAAATAGATTGACAAATTAAGGATGATTTAATTTTTACCATTGAGGAAGAAAAAATTAATTATTTTAAGATAAGAGATGAAGTTGACAATAAATGTAGTGACCTGATTAAAAGGAAAATGAATAAATTACAAAGAGATGTACAAGATTATAAAAATAAAATAAGTTCCCCTAAACCTCGTTACAACAATTACAATAAACCCAGCTATGAAATATCTGGGGTTGAAAATGAAATGAATGAATTACCCTTACATGAAGTAGTAGATAACTATGACAGGGATTATCCCCCTCTCTGTAGATCAGAGAGACTGTTGAATAGGAATAATACCCACAAAACAAATTTTCAGAGGAATGGGGGGAGAATGGGGAGGGGAAGGGGGAGATTTTAAGGAATCACCACCCAGACCACCCCCCCGCTAATAGCATAGATGTTGTAGGGGATGGAAGAAAGTACACTTTTAATAACTTTACTATATACAATTTTAGTAATGTAGAAATTAGAAAGGAACATTTTTTACTATTTTCAAAAGGCTTTAAGTTCATTCTTTACAAAAAAGGAGATGTTACTAGAAGTTTATTGGATATTAAACTTTTTTTGAGGAAAGTTAACCTAAATATTTTGTTTTCCGATAATCAAGACAGAGATGGGGGAGAACTAAAAAGGAAAAGTATTTTTAACCCCCCAATACATCCCCAACTGAAAAATCTTGAAAAGGTTTTAGAAATGGAAATAAGAAAAGAATACAACAAAATAGGTTTTAAAGAAAATATAAGTAAGGAAGAAAAACAAAT
This sequence comes from Protopterus annectens, assembly GCF_019279795.1. Taxonomy (NCBI): domain Eukaryota; kingdom Metazoa; phylum Chordata; order Ceratodontiformes; family Protopteridae; genus Protopterus; species Protopterus annectens. The sequence continues at coordinate 1,129,767,840 of NC_056732.1, forward strand.
TTTGTACGAAATAAAAAATGACCCCAATCTTAGAGTCATGAAACCAGACAAAGGGGGTGGGGTTGTATTTATGGATAACATTTTATATGAGAGTAAAATGCACACCCTCTTATGGGACGATAATAGATATACCAATGTTTCCCTCAATGAGACTAATATAGCATATAACAAAATAGATATTAGTATTAATGAAATGTTATATGATGGACTAATTGACCAAGGAACTTATAAATATTTGAAGGTAGAGAAACCAAAAATGCCTACAATATTTGGTATACCCAAAATACATAAATGTGAAACAGACCCTCCTTTTAGACCAATAGTGGCAGCAGAAGGGTCCAAAACATATCCTTTGGCAAAATATGTAGACAATAAGCTCAAGAAACTTTGGACATCTAAAAAAACAGTGTTAAGGGATTCCTGGGACTTGTTAAAAGAAGTCTCAGATGAATTAAACCACGAAAACCTGTTATTTGTTACTATAGACATTATTGACTTATTTTCCTCAATACCACACAAAGAAGGGATGGAAATGCTGGAAGAAATTATATATGAAGATAATACCTTAACACAAAATGAAAAATTAGTTAGTATTTGGTTAATGGAACTTATTTTAAAGAATAATTTTCTGTTTTTTAATGGAGAATTTTATCAACAAATACAAGGGGTAGCTATGGGAGCTGCCTGCGCCCCTACCTACGCCAACTTGGTTCTTATCAAATGGGAACAGAACTATATTTTTAATCCTGCATTCAACAATTGTTGGACATTGTATCATAGATTCCTTGATGATATAGCAATTTTTTGGACAGCAGGAATAGACAAGTTGAATGATTTCATGGTGTATATTAACAATACAACCAAGTTTTTAAAATTTACACATAAAATTTCTGATTATAATTTAATTTACCTAGATATAGAAATTTATAAGAAAGACATGCATTTTGAAAGTAGAGTATACAGGATGCCTACATTCTGCAATTCCTTCTTGCATTATGAAAGTGCACATCCAAAATACTGTAAGAAAAATATAGTCAAGGGACAGTTTGTAAGAGGCAGCAGAATGACTAGTAGTAACCAAGATTTTATTATTGAATGTGATTTATTACAAAGCTTGTTTTTAGAAAGAGGGTACCCATTTGATTTTGTAAGTCATATAAGAAAAGACGTAGAGGAAAGGAGGTTAACCAAATTTCAACCCATTATAAATAACAAAGGGAAAACCATTGAACCAAATAAAGAGATTAATGGTGAAAATTATGGACTTAACTTAATTTTGGAATACAATGGTATTAATAATTTTGTGAAAAAGATATTTTTAAAGGAGTGGTGAACCTTTACAGCCATTACTGATTTAGATATTGTGAAGACCATACCACAGAAGATTACCTATAAAAATTCAATTAACATGAAAGTTATGTTGGAAAATAAGCAGGGAGGGCCACAAAATAAAGGAAGAAAAGGTACCTTCAAATGTGGCCGATGCAAACAATGCCCTTATATTCTTAATTTAGATAAATACTATTTGGAGAGTAGAAGAAGATGGGTTTATAGCACTGATTATTATAATTGTGATTCCAGAGGAATAATTTATTTAGCAGTGTGCAAAAAATGTGGTCCCTTTTATATTGGAAAAACTGAAAGAATGCTCAAGAGTAGGATATACGAGCACATATATGAAATTTCAGTTAACAAAGAAACTAATGCACTTTTTAAGCACTTTAAAAATTACCCAGAAGCTGCTTTTGGATTTATGGTTTTGGAACAAATTAAAACCAATATCAGAGGTGGTCCTTGGGAGGACACGATAGAATTTAGGGAATTATAGTGGCAGGTATCCCTACAAGCAGACCACCTCCCTGGTTTAAATGAATTTATTTCTATCAAACCCCTATTAAAACTAAGGTCTGCCAAATTATAAAGATGAAACAGGCACTACCTAGATTTGCCATGAGATGGCAGTAATCAATTGAGAGACATTGGTACTAGATGCAGAATGAAATTTATTTATTTATTTATTTATTATTATATATTTTTTAACATATTAAATGTATTCTTAAAATTGTAATAGGGTACTTACCTATACATAATTTGCAATGAATTTTTTAGCGTAATTTATAACTTACACATATACTGAATGTTTTTATAATAACAATTAATGAGAATTTGGTTTTAAGTGTTTTTGATTGATTCTATTTGATTAGTTGATTATTTAATTAATGGAACTATATATAACAGGTCACTAATGGATTTGTCATTCATCTGATGAAGTCTTTAATACAAGACGAAAACACTTGTGGATATTAATTTGCGTTCATGTTGCTGTGATATTGGGTGTCTTTGTGCTTTTGGACTTGGAATAAACTGGTACAATTCCACCGGAATTTCCTATCTGCATTTTTTGTTCTTACTGATTGGTTTGCGCAGAAGTTAGCAGTATTTCGTTTTTTAAGCTTGTGTTCCTAAAGAGAGGGATAGGAGAAGGCCTTAAGCCTGGGAGTGGGAATGAGTGACTACATATTCAAAGCTATCAGAACTGAGGTATAAAAAAGGTTTAACAAAACAGGGCAACATCTCATAATGTTTCCAAGTAATAAGAAGCAACAAACTAAAACAATGAGTAAAAAGGTCACACAGGAAAACCAATTGGTTAAAAATACAAAAAGAAAAATAGAATTTCCACTGTGTGACACCTTAAATCAGAGACAACATGGGATACATGCAAATTACCCTTTAAGGATATCAGGTGTTCTAGCGAAATGACATTTCTGAATGTCTATAATTTTTTTCTTTTAATTTTAATTCTTTTTATGGACAATTTGAGGCCAATAAAGCCAAATCCCTCTAGCTGTGAGCATGCATGCTTCTGCCTTCATATGACATCATCATCACAGAATAAGAGGAATGTTCGACTTTTGGAAACACAGGGTAGTCATACCCAGCTGATATCCATAAACCTAAGGGTGTCTACAAAATATCCCAACTAACAAACTTAAACAATGAGTAAAAAGGTCACACAAGAAAGCCAATTGGTTAAAAACAAAAAAAGCAAAATCTAGCAAAACTAGAATTTCCACTGTGTGATACCTTAAACCTCTTAAATAAGAGACAACATGGGATATACGCAAATCACCCTTTACGGATATCAGGTGTTTCAGCTAAATGGCATTTCTGAATGTCCATGACTTTTTTCTTTTACTTATAAGTCTTTTTATGGACAATTTCAGGCCAATAAACCCAAACCCCTCTTGCTGTGGACATGCATGTTTCTGCCTTCTTATGACATCATAAGCACAGCATAAAAGGAATATTTGACTTTTGGAAACACAGGGTAGTCATACCCAAGTGATATCCATAAACCTAAGGATGTCTACAAAATAGTCCAACTAACAAACTAAAACAATGAGGAAAAAGGTCACACAAGAAAAACAATTGGTTAAAATAAAAAAAAATAAAAAAATAGCAAAGCTAGAATTTTCAATGTGTGATTTTGCTAGATTTTTTTCTCTTTTTGTGCTTTTTAACCAATTGATTTTCATGTGTGACCTTTTTACATATTAAAGCAGGTAACTGCCACTTCACCGGTTAACACTCCTGCTCCAAAAGGCAAAAATAAATAAAGATAAATATATACGGAACTGGAGTGAAAGTAAGAGTGCAAAAGTAAATAGTCCCAGATATAAAATCCACAGAATTTATTTCAGGCAAATTGCAAACGGATGTTTGTTTTAGTTAGTTAGTTTGGATATTTTGTAGACACTCTTAGGTTTATGGATATCAGTTGTGTATGACTACCCCGTCTTTCCAAAAGTCAAAATTTTGTTATGCTGTGCTGATGATGTAATAAAAAGGCAAAAACATGCATGTCCACAGCTGGAGGGGTTTGGCTTTATTGGTCTAAAATTGTCCACAAAAAGACTTAAAAGTAAAAGAAAAAAGTCATGGGCATTCAGAAATTCCATTTAGCAAAAACACTTGATATCAGTAAAGGATAATTTGCATATAGCCCATGTTGTCTCTGATTCAAGAGGTTTAAGGTATCACACAGTGGAAATTCAAGTAATAAGAAGCAAGGATTGGAGCAGTCCTGGATATATATCAAAACTGTCCTGACTTCTGTTTGTGAAAGTAATTTGCAAGCCAAACACAAGGAGAAATGCTGTAGTTTTCCTGTGAAATAGTTTCCGGGAAGAACATACAGCATCTAAGAAGAATAAAGAAACATAGGCAAAACACATACCCCGGGATTCATGAAAGCTAAAACTCCATGCAGGAACAGTGTAGCAGCTCCTGCATGGAGTTCGGTCACCAAGGGATTCAGCAAACAGCTGATCTGATGTGGATGAGCCTGTCTACACTATTCCTGCATGGAAGATCATGTGGCATGCTAGCCACCTCATTTGCTGGTGAAAACCATGCAAATGGGGTGAATTAGCGATTCAGGAAGCAGCCAGGTCTCCTTGCAGAAACAGTGTCAGTGCAGAAATGTGTTCAGTTACTAACTTGAACACATTCCTGAAAAAAGAAAATGGAGGCATGACAGCACAGAAAAAAGCATGTAAGCACATTGGAGATCTGTTGGACAGATTTGTGCTTAGCTATGCACAGCTAAGCAAGGGGGTGTGTCTGAGGCGGTTATGTCTTACACCATGAAATGAAGAGCATGCTAGTGTCCAGAGAGGGACATTTCTGCTAAAATGTGTTTAACTTAGCTAAATGGGTTTGCACAGCGTGCACTGGGACTTAAACAAACAAAATAAAACACAGGAAATGGCAGCACTGTGTATATGTAAGCAAGGGGGTGTGTCTAAGGCTGTATAGCCTTGTTTACCTTGCCTAAACGGGTCTGCACAGCATGCATAAGGATTTAAACCACAAAAATAAAAAAGAAATACAGTAAATGGCAAGTGGAACAGGAAAAAAATGGAAATAGCAGAATAGAGGCACTCAAATACAAGTAATAGAGCTGGCAGGTGGAATGCATCATACTCAGCCAATCACACAGGCAGCATCTGTAGCACATCACTATAAACAAATACCTTTCAGTCTGGTTTTTCCAACAAAATTTACACCACCAGTGTACACAGACATGGAAATTTTACCTGACAAAACTAACAAAATGTTAGGGGCTGCTGTCATCCTCATACATCAGTATGTGCAAGAGGCTGAGGGTGGTGAAGAGGACAATGCTGACAACTGCCCCAGACTTATAAGGAAAAGGAGAAGAGTATTCAGGCCCAGGGTAACCTACCAGGGGCTACATGATCTGGAGATAGTAGAGCGCTACAGGGTGGACAGGGACATACTGCAGCAAATTGTGGAGCTGTGCTGGGCTTGTCTCATATCCAGAACAAACAGAGGGGAACCCATCCCAGTGAATACCAAGGTATGTGTAGCTCTAAGAATACTACCTACAGATACTTTCCAAATGCCAACTGGGGATAACATGGAGGTTTCACAGACATCTGCATCCAGGATACTCCACCAGTTCCTGGATGCCATGCGACCACATGCCGAGGAGCACATTTAATTCCCCACCATCCCTGAGGAGAGGACCCGCAATATGCATCTCTTCCACCATGTAGCATACTACCTGGAGATACTGAGTGCCATAGACTTCACACACACCCACATCAAAGCACCACCTGGTGACTAGGGTAGAGTCTCCATAAACCACAAGGGGTTCCACTCCATCAACTGCCATGTCATATGCGATGCCAAGGGTATTATCATGAATGTGTGCACTGGCTGCCCTGGAAGCTATCACGACTCCCACATCTGGCATTCCTCACAGCTGTATCACCAGTTTGCCAGGGTGGATATCCCATATGGCCATTTAGTGGGGGATACTGGCTATGCACTGGAGCCATGGGTGATGACACCCATCAGAAATGCATACCCACCCACACAAGAATGCCATAATGAGGTGCATGCACAAACCAGGATCATTATAAAGCATGTGTTTGGGATGCTCAAGTCACAGTTCCACTGCCTTGACATATCTGGTGGAGCCTTGCAGTACTCTCCAGCCACATGTGCACACATGGTCAGATGTGCCATGCTATACAATATGATCCTGCAGAAACAGCTGTGGCAGGAACAAAATGGGGAAGGGCCACACAGCCCCCCACCATTGCCAAGGCCTCCACAGGTACAGAGGGACTCTGAGGAGGAACAGCCTGTGCCTGACCCTGTAGGCAGATAGAGGCATGCCTAGTATGCCCTGGTCTTGGCAAAGAGGCAACACATAGCACATACATGGACACTGTAGGACATACACAGACACTGTAGGGTGCCAGGGACTGATCTCTCTCGGTCTGACTCGCGCACACACAGTAAACTGGATGCCAAACATTACACCACCTATACCTGACCATGTATAGGCAGTGTATTGTGTGTATCTGACATAGTCAGCCCTCAAGCACCACCCTCACAACAGCTGCAGGCACAAGGTAAGCCAGTCTCTGTAACAAATTAAACTAATGGAGTGGAATTTTCTGATAGCATATCTATGGTATTGATCAAGCATGTAAGGGAATGGAGTGGCTAACTGGGATAGCAGAAAACAACTGACAGCTCTTTGGGACAGCTGGATGTGTATCCCAAGTACTGCCCTACCCACACCGTGCAGTACCACCCTAGTCGACAAATACCACTGCAGTATATGTGGTGAGTCAAATAACTGGGTGGGGGTCATAGGACACATGCATGGATGTCAGAGTGGGGGTCCTATATCCACCACCAACCTCACACAGCAGATTAGCTGTAGACAACCATACAGAAATGCCTGGCAAAGGCCCCCACATGGCGACATCCATGAAATCCTCACCCACAGACCTTTACACAGTGACATCACAGAAGGTCTGGCAGACTCAGTATGACTCTGAAAGGTAAAATGTCTGAAACTACAAATGTCTATGCCAGAACAATCTGACCTGTGGTTGATACTGTTATGCCTGTAGTCTGAAAGATAGGGCACACCACTATGCTACATGGGACCAAAAGATTAAGCAAATATCAGCATAGTCTGGTCAGATGCTTATCATATACAGTCATGTCACCCCCCATAGTCCCATAGATATGCAGTAGCATGTTCCTAGACTTAAGCAGCATCCAGCTATCACCCAGAGTGATGGCACAATAATAACAGAGAGCAATTGTCAGTAACACCCACGGTCAACTTACTGGTGTCATCCCAGGGGTGTCTCCTGCCAGCAGCCTTGGAACATATAATCATCAGAATGCACTGCCCTGCTGCAGATGGCCTGCATCTGTAACACCTGGCCTACAGGCCTCTGGCAAATGCCTATGCCTCACTCACAGTGCCCTTTAGGGAATGTCATGGGATCCATAACACCAACATAACACAGTCCACAAAATGCAAAGAAAGGCCATGCTGGGGTCCAGAGTTAAGAGATCACCCGTATCTTGGTCAATCAGGTCCCTGATGACGTGCCCACACCAGTGCATAGTAGACATGTCAGGCTAAGGGCCCAATAATCCCCAGAGCATGTAGATGATACCCCTTCATGGAGAGGGTTGACTGTAGCAGTGTGCCATTTTGGAAGGACAAAGCCTGAGGTGAGACTGTGACTGACCAGGCACACAGATGTGGTGCCAGTTCTCTTTCTATGCCATATAGAACACAGCCACAGATATGTTGGGGTCCCATGGATGCTGTATCATTGTCTGTGGACAATGCAGGTCTAACCTGGCCTGCAGTAATGCTGGGTACCTGGCATTCATCTGCCATTGTGATCATCCCCTTGGAGGGAGAGAGGGGTAGAGCTGACACCGAATGTGTTGGCAAGACTGTGGCCAATATCTGTTGTGTCAGGATAGGAATCAGCATTCTGCAGTAACTCACAGCACTTGTGGTTGTTGTAACTATCAAAGGCTTTTGTGATTGTCATCAGTGTCTGCTGCAAATCTGCCTTCATACCTGCCTGTAGGTGATTCCAGGAGGGATCCCAAGTTGTGTTTGAGGCTAAAAAGGGGGTTCACCAGTCTTGGGACACTACCATTTTCTGCAACAGTGTCCTCCTTCTGTTGTACACATTAGTAATGGAAGGGGACCATCACAATGGCTCCCCATCTTTGCAGGACAGTGTATATGTTCTGTTGGCTATGGCTAGTACCATGTGTCCATGTATATGTTTGTGCAGTGCATATGTGTAGGATGCGACAGTTGTGCAGCTATTTCCCATTGGCATGGATGCAGTGAAGTCATCCACCCCTGTTTTTATGACTGCAATGTCAGTACTGGAGAGTTTTGCAAGGTGGTTACCTTTGTGGGGGGTGTGGTTGGGATATTGAGCTCCATGTTGATTACATCATGTTTGGATATGACCAGGTAGGGAATGACAACAGTGTTCAAGCAACAGTCCCATATGTAAGTAATCAACACAGGTTGAGGTTGTTGCATCCTCTACTGGGGGTCAGTATGAGCCAGTCCAGGGCATTGGAACTGATGAATTCCATGAAATGTTGGGCCAGTGTTCTTGTGCTTGACTACTTTCCCCAGGTGATGGAGGGGTAGTTAAAGTCTCCTACTATGTCAGTGTACCTGACATCAGTTGGATGACGTGTTGATGACTGTACCCAAGGGTGACAGACTGGTCATTGCAGCATATGTCACTGTGCACATTGGTGAAGGGAACAGAGGGGATGGGAAATTGATAGGTATGTATGTTGTTAAAAGGAGTTGAGACGGTGAGATGGTAGTTGATTTTGCAAAAAGGATAGACATGGCTGTGGTGAATATGCACTATGATACAAGGATCAGCATAGGGTGACATACAAGAGTGGAGTAAGATGCACACAGGTGGAATATACCCAATGTAGGAGGGCCAGTTTGAAAGAGATTGGAGACTGTAAATTGGTGACAGGGGAAAGTGTATTTAGGCAGCAGGGAATGTTGGTATGTTAGAATATGTTGGTGACTGAAATGAGGAGTAGTGTGGGGGCAACATCAAGGTTCAAATGGTGTGAATAGGAAAAGTGTGGTTGTGAGGTGGAGCTCAGGGAAGAGTTGAGACAAGCACTGGGTGACAGTGACAATCTAACAAATATCTGGTTAAGTACAGCAGAGCTGGTAAGGGAGACAGCTAAACGGGTGCTTGGGGTGACATGTGGATAGAGGAAACAGTACAAGGACACCTGTTGGTGGACTGAGGAAGTACTAGAAAGTATACAGAGACAGCGTTTGGGGAAGAAGGAGTGGGATTGTCATAGAGATGAGCAAAGTAGGCAGGAGTATGAGGAGATGCTGTTCCTGGAAAACAGAGGGGTGGCAAAGGCTGAGGATGGGCATATGAAGAGTTCAATGACAGGTTGGACAATAAGGAGGGATGTAAGGAATTGTACTGATTGGCTGGAGAGATGCACTGAGCTAGGAAAGATGTGCAGCAGATAATGGTGATAAAGGATGATGAGGTATATGTACTCACAAGCGAGGAGAGCGTGTTGAGCACATGGACAGTGTACTTTGAGATGATGATGAATGAAGAGAATGAGACAGAGAAGGATGGATGATGTAGGTATGGTGAATCAGGAAGTGGAATGGCTTAACAAGGAGGATGTAAGGATAGCTATGAAGAGGATGAATACCACCAAGCCTGTTGGTCCACATTACACACCTGTGGAAGCATGGGGTTGTTTAGGGGAAATGGCAGTGGTGTGTTAGGCAGACTGTTTACTGATATCTTGGGAAGTGTGAGGTTGCATGAGGAGTGGAAAGAAAGTGCTTGGCTACAGTGTTAAGAATGAGGCTGATGTGCAGACCTGTGATAACTACAGAGCGTTAACATTGACCAGTGATAGCATGAAGTTATGGGTTAGAGTAGTGGAAGCTAGGTTATGCAGGGAGTTAGGAGTACTGGTCAGCAGTATGGTGTCATGTGTGGAAAGGGCACTACCAATGTAATGTTTGCTTTTGGACTGTTACTGGTGGAATACAGAGAAGGTCAGGAATTGCTCTGTGTCTCTGGATGTACAGAAAGCATATGACAGGGTGCCTAGACAGAGGTTGTGGCACTGTATGATGAAGTCATTAGTGGAAGAGATATATGTAAGAGTGGTACAGGGTATGTACAAGGGTGGTGTGACAGCATTGAGGTCTGCATTGGGATTGACAGATGTGTTTAAGGTGGAGGTGAGATGACATCTGGAATCAGCTGTGAGGCCTTTCTCATTAGCAATGGTGATGGGCAGTTTGACAGACAAGATCATATGGGAGTCCCCATTGACTATGTTGTTTGCAGATGACAGTAGGGAACAGGTTTTGGAGACCCTGAAGAGGTGTACATATGCTCTAGGGAGGAGAGGAATGAAGGTCAGCAGCACTAGGACAGAATATCTGTGTGTGAATGAGAGGGAGAATAGTGGAATGTTGAGGATAAATGGAATATAGCTGGCAAAGGTGGATGTGTTCAAATGATTGGGATCAACATTTCAGAGTAATGAGGACTATGAAGGACAGGCATAGAAGAGAGCACAGGCAGGATGGAGAGGGTGAAGAAGAGTGTCAGAAGTGATATGTGACAGATGAGTACCAGTAAACATGCTATGTAAGGTCTACAAGAGGGCAATGAGACCGGCTATGTTATATGGGTTGGAGACAGTGGCATTGACAAAAAGGCAGGGGTCAGAACCACACATGGCAGAGTTATAGATGTTATGATTTGCACTGGGTGTGACATGGGTGCATAGGTTTAGCAATGTGTATATGACAGGCTCAGGCCATGTTGGACGGATATGAGACAGTGTTGGAGAGGCAGCATTACATCAGTTTGGACATGTGCTGAGGGGGGGTGCTGAGTATATTGTGAAAAGGATGGTAAGGATGTAGCTGCTGGTAAGAAGAAGAGAGGAAGGCCTCAGATAATGTTTCTGGATGTGGTGAGAGAGGACATGCAGGTGGTTGGTGTGAGAGAGCAAGATTCGTAGGACAGGCAGAACTGGCAATAGATGATCCACTGTAGCAATCCTGAATGGAAAAAGCTAGCAGACAATTAACCGGGATGTTGTAATGTCAGTATTCACAGATTTGGCAAGGATTTGACTGATATGACAGAACTCTATGGGTAAATGACAGCTGAATGGTACGAGCTCAGGATATAACATGCAGTACAACACACATATCTGCAGCAGTACTTTACTCTGCACATGCTCTGTATAGTTGTCTTAAATTTACAAGACAAAATGTGTATCATAGTTATATGCACAGGTAGTATATGGATATGTACAGCATCCCAGTAGCTGGCCTAGTCACTAGGGATAGAGCCACATGCTGTGGCCATCAGTGCTGTTCAGCAGCACATCGGGATTCGGTACAGCAATTCTTGTTGAGGCATATGCTTTCAGCCCCTATTTTCCATTATTATAGACAACCCACTGCATTCAATTACATGCTTACTTTTTTCACATACCTTATTCTTTTCTGGATATGTCACAGATATATCTTTTCTTTTTCTTTTTTCTCACACTGCTTCAGCTTTGCACTGATGGACTATGTTAGAGGTGGTTTGGAAAGATGGTATCTAGTTTTTTGGAGGTAATGTTCATGACCATGTGATGGCTTGAGCACCAATTGGTTTTCCACAGTTGCTTATTGCATGCAGAGCAGGTGTGTAGTTATCCCAATAGCCAATGTCATGGCAACACACTCCTATAATTGAGTACTCCATGTGGGCATTGGCCTTTACCCTTACCTGTGAGGAAGAGATCTTGGAGGTATGTGAGCTAATACCTCTTAGAAGAAGACCTGTGGAGACAAGCCAACTAAATGGTGGAGAAGATTCAAGACTTAGGAGCAGAATGTGAGTATTGCTTTTATATATCTGGAATACTGCTTGCTTAACAGGGTTTGTCTGAACATGCTACTTCTGCATGGGCTTTAGTCTGACAAAGTTCTGTGTCTACATAGTTTTCAACTGTATGGCTATCCACATAATGGCCAGAGGTTTGCCTGTTATATTTGGTCTGTTCCCCAGACAGGTGTTGTCATTGGCAAATCAATAGCATACTCTGGTGATTGCAGTCTGTACATGCCAACATTCATTTGTGTTTCAGACATTATATCCCTCAGAACAGTTATGTTACAATAAACCTTGTAACACCAGCAATGTTCTCAGTGTATAACAGCAATATTTCAAGTATGGCCATGTTTTTGGGCCTCAGGCCCACATTATATCAGGCTTGGTACAGTTGCCATACAGTAGGAGGTTGATAGGTAGGGTCTACCATTATTATGTTCTGTCATTCCTGCTGAGGGGAAAGGGTGAACAACATGTGGGACTCTGTACATTCAAGAGGATGGTGTATGGAGAATGCTCTTAGATGCCCTTGTAACATATTTCATGTGGGGGAGATTAAGAAGTGTTTTAAAACTAAGCTGTTAGAACATCTGACATATATTACTGATAAGGAAGAAGACAGTTCTATGGCTGAACATTTCAGTAATTCCCACCATGGCGCTAGAAGTCTGGAAAGAAGAATTGTTATGTACAGAATAGGTTTAAATTCTTAAATGTGATACTTTATCTCCTAGGGGGTTGACTGAGTAATGTAATTGGAGGCTGTGTATTTAAATGTACTTATGTGTTAACTGCTTCTTCTAATTAAGGCAAGTATTTCTTGTAATGTAAATAGGCATCCACCACAAATAAAGAAATATAAAAGCTTTTATTCATGAATGAACAGGCAAGCACTTTCACCCATATAGGGCTTCATCAGAACATGAAAAATCACTATGAATCACCTCAATTTATATTAAAATGGAGGGAAAACCAAAATCAATTAATTCTTAAAGATACATAGTGAAAAACTATACAAATTCCATAGTGCATGAACATATATAAAAACATACAAGAGACATACACATCTAAATACATATCTGAAATAACAAAATATGTAAAGAAATATATTAAAAACTTATGTAATACATATAAAATATATATGTGTATAAAAACACACACACACACACACACATATATATATATATATATATATATATATATATATATATATATATATATATATATATACAGGAATATACTAATGTTATAACACAACACTTTCAGGTCCTCAGTCCCCTGGATTTTAAAATGGGTTTGAGGGATACTTTATCATTGAATCCAGGGTACTGGTCCACCCTACGTTTCACAATCCATCTAACCTCATGTGTTTCAGTTACATTCCTAATGTCTCCCCCTCGTAAGTTAGGATGGATCACTTCCATGACCATAAATTTAAACCAATGGTTCTCATCAGTATCCAATATGTATTTAGAGATTGCATTTATCGTGGACTTCATCCTAACATGATACAAGTGTTCATGTACCCTGTCACTTAAGCATCTATCCAGCTTACCCACATAGAACATATGACAGGAGACACAATATGCAAGAGAGACTACATGTTCTGTCTTACAACTAGCAGAAACTCTAAATCGAAACCTGAAGTTAGGGGGTGTATGAATGCACTATCTGTATCTATATAATTGTAGAAATTGCATTGATTACATGGAAAGGTACCCACATTCCCAGGCTCAACAGCCCCATAATTGACTCTAGGATAACATAAAAGTCTTCTCAAAATGGGTTTATTCTTGTATATAAATTGTGGGATTTCACCAACAAAGTTATTGATGTCTGGATCTACCACAAGAATTCACCAATGCTTCCTATTTACATCCTTAAGTAATCCTATATCCTTAGTGTAGAACATAGGTACCCAAATAACTGCAGGCTTATCCATGGGACCTGGCTCCACATTCCCTGCAATATCTGAAAAATATGGTGCAGCTACATCCTTTCTGAGATCAGTAAGGTGGGCCATCCCACCCTCAATTTCTCTAGTGCCATAGGCTCTGGCACCCAGCCTAGATCTCAAGTCATTAAATTCCTTCCTATAACCACCATCTGTAAGGTTATATAGAGACACCCTAACAGCTTGATCTTTAACTACATTTGCAAATACATAACCCGGGTGCATGCTATGCCTATGTAAGAGGGCATTACAGTGGCATGACTTCCTGTGAACACCTGTATTGATTAAACCACTATCCAACCTCTCAACATAAACATCTAAAAAAGATATTCTATGAGGTAAATATTCAAAACTAAACTTCAAATAGTCATAGGAGTTATTGGTCTGTTAAAAAAAAAACGTAAAAATTCATCTTGAGTGCCTCTCCAAACAAAAAACAAATCATCCACAAAACGCCCATAAAAAAGGACATAATTTATAAAACCATCTAACTGAAACAAAATCTCCTTTTCCCAAGCAGCCATAAAAAGACTGGCATAGCTATTAGCACATGATGTGCCCATAGCTACGCCATCTCGCTGTAGATAAAATTCTATGCCAAACATAAAAAAGTTATTCTCCAAGACCACCTCTAAGAAAAGACATAACAAATCAATGGAGGACCTTCTATATTCTGTGGTCAGGGTTAGATACTCATGCACCTTCTCAACCCCTTCTCTGTTGGGAATAATGGTGAAGAGGGACTGAACGTTCATTGTAACAAATGTATATTCTGAGTCCAAGGGTACTGTCTTCATAGTAGCATATAAAGCTAATAGAAACTGCTTGGTGTCCCTTGAAATATATTGATTGTCATCAACTACTGGTTGTAACATTCTCTCAGTATACAAAGAAAAGGATTCCATAGACCACCCCTCCCCGAGACAATAGGTCTCATGGGTGGGAGCATAGCATGTTTTATTAATCTTTGGCAACCCCTGAATAACAGGAATAACAGGTTCTTCAACAACAAGATATTTATAGAGTTCATCAGTAATTATATGACACTTAACTAAATCCTCTAACATATCATTAATCCTGCAAATGTGAGAATGTGTAGATGTCAAATTAGTACTAATATAATACCTCTCATCACTAAGCATATTTCTCATAGATTCATTATAAAACTCAGTATCCATTATAACAATGGCACCACCCTTGTCCGCTGGTCTAATTCTAATTGTATCATCCAACCGTAGACCATTAAGTGCTTTCGTTTGTACATATGTAAGATTACCTCCTTTGGTCCTCCGATTCTGACCCATAGGTTTGAGCGCATACATATCATTCTCAACTAACTTACCAAATGTTTCAAGCAGGGGGTGTACACTAGGTATATAAGTACTGGGCTTCCTCAGGCCTCTATCTCTCTCCATAAAAATTTTATCCTTAAACTCTATTTTAAGAGATAAATTCCTCAAAAGCAACTAAAGATCTAGTACTACATCTGTAATGTCACTATCCCTAGAGGGAATGAAAGTCAAACCCTTAGATAATATTTCCTTCTTTGCTTCTGTAAGTATTCATTTGGAAATATTATGAATTAATGTCTCCCTGTAGATTCCCACATCTTCTTCAATGTATGTTGATTCTGAGATTCGGCCGACAGCTTCCTCTTCTGTCGGCCCCTGCTCATGGAACGCATTCTCTCCCCTCTGTGTATTACCTCTATGGGGAAAGGGCGCAGTACACCATTATCCAAATCACCAACCATAACATCAAGATGCATAAATAGGGTATCATGTCCCTTCACTTTCCTTCTCACTACCACCTGACCGGATGAAACAGATGGTACAAGATTAAGGTACCAGGTACAGGTCGATCTAATGTGTCATTAACTATTGAGGGAATACATGTAACACTACCAGTACCTGTAGTACTACTAGTTATATCAATCTACATCCTACAATTGAGGTTGACCAAATCCTCACAAACATTAGTTGCAGCATGAATATCATTTTCTCCCCCAATATTGCCCCTTTCAACAAGAGATACATTCCGCACAACATTAGAAGGCAGTCTCTGTTCACTATTAACATCACTACTAGACACAGCAACACAATTGGATTCTGCTCTAACCGAGCAGTCACTCCTAGGCCATGTGAAGACATGACCAAGTTGAAAGTCTGTAATGTCCCCCCTCAGCTTGTTTTTCTTTTATTCTAGCAGCCTTTTCTCAAACAAACAAACATTGTCCAATATTGGATCAATCATTCTGTCAACAGCAGTAACCGGAAAGTGTTCATACAACTGCTGTTGTTGTTTCTCTATATTATTACGCAAAGCAGCCTCTTCAGGTAAAAAACGCTCGTTCAATAATTTCATGTAATTGAGGCTTACCTCGATGTTATGTTGTTGCCACTTGTACAACAAAGTGAGATAAAGTGTACCCGTCGTGGGCATCTTGAGGACTCAAAGCCCTCTCGGTATTATCCTACGCTGAATGCAGACCTCAGAATGATAACGTTGTGTCTGCAGCCTCTTACGTTTTAATAAATCAGCCTCTAACCCCTCAGAAGCCAAACGCAGTTCTCCTTGATTGAAGCCAACATCCGTCCCTTCATGTATGTCATCCCCCGATGCTACTTCATACAAAAGCAGCGGATTAACCTCACTGGAAAGGCAGTTCGCAAACCTCGTCTTGTTCAGACCAAATTCTCCTTGATGGGAACATGAGGCTTTACTACTGTCCATGTTGTACGGCAACTCTATTTCATTAACTGCATCCTTCCCATCCATGACTCTTTGATAGTAGCAGCAGCAACAAATAAACATTAAGAACAGAAACGACTCACGGAGAGTTAATGTCCCAGTGCCCACCAGCAATCCAAACAATAGTAACAACAATGAAGCAACAGGATACTGGAACAACAAACAGCTCGATATCCAAATAGGCATCCACCATGAATAAAGAAATATAAAAGCTTTTATTCATGAATGAACAGGCAAGCGCTTTCACCCATATAGGGCTTCATCAGACCATGAAAAATCACTATGAATCACCTCAATATATACTAAAAATGGAGGGAAAATCAAAATCAATTAATTTGTAAAGATACATAGTGAAAAACTATACAAATTCCATAGTGCATGAACATATACATACCCATAAATAATCATGTACACAACTAAATACATATCTGAAATAAAATATGTATTTATATATTTTTACATATTTTATTTCACATATGTATTTAGATGTGTACATGATTAGTTATGTATATATCTATCTATCTATATATATATATATATATATATATATATATATATATATATATATATATATATATCTCCACACATATCTATCTATCTCTCTGTATATGTAATTTTTTTTCATGTATGTATTTTTAGGTAACAATCATTCCTGACTGCACAGTGTGTCTTTCCAATTGTAAACTGACTGTACTGAGTGATATGTTGTAAAAAACATCCTAGCATCTCAGAGCTAAAATGACCTAGTGGTAAATTGTTGTGACTATAGTGGGTAGCATCCTGGGCTCAAGACTAAGTACAGCTGATTATTTTGTTGCTGGCCAGAAGCTGGGCTGCTGGATACAGAGTGATTAAGGCACTTTTAAGCAGTTGTAAGCCGGGTTTGCATGGAGCTAAATGAAGCTAAGTGATGCTTGCTTCCGCTTGGCTTTGCTTAGGTCCACTTACGTCAACTTAAACCCGTGGTGAAATGGGGGCAAGCAGGGGGTAAAACAAGATGAGAGGCAGCTAGGGATGTGCAGGACGGGTGTAGAAAAGGACCATAGCTTTGCATTTCTTTGACAGCAGCAGCTGATAAGACTGTGGGCAATTTGGAATTTAAAGCCTCACACCCCACAGGGAGGAGTGTGGGTGACATAAAATGATAATAATTAGTGAGGTACATTGAGTAAGTGAACCATGTCTCTGGGCAAAATGCAGAGCTATGTATGGGACGTAATTATTTTTTGGGACAGATGCCCTTTTTTATTTAGGGTGAGAGTGGGGTGTTGGGAAAGGAGTGTAGGTAAATGTGGTTAGGAATGTTTGCTAGGAGAGGTTGCATTTGCAGACAGACAAGACACAAAAGACAGCAGACAGGGGTGGTGTGTGACACATGGGTGGGGAGACACCTTGGACAAGGAGGGTTGTTGTGAATCTGATGTCCATGAGCATCCTAGATGGTAGTAGTGGGACTGATGTCCCCACCCATTGGCAGTCACCACTACTCCTTCACGGCCCCAAAGGTGGCTGTGCTGGCGACTGAGCTGGAGGGGCTGGCTGCCCATCAAGCTGCACCAGCCTGCCCCTCACCTGGCTCAGTCATTCATCCAGCTCTGACTGGAGGACACTGCACACCATGCCACAGACCTCTTGTGGGGTGACAAGATCCTCACCCTGCCTGTGTGCAGGGGGAGGACAAGCCCCATCCCTTGCAGCGGTTCCACCCAAGGGTGATGCAGCACCAGCAGATGAGGGAGGTCTGGGTTGGGTCCCAGACGTGCCAGGACCTAGTGCCTCTGCCAGATGAGGTGGGAGAGGCAGATCCACAGGGATCGGCCTTCCCGAACGTGCTATGAATTGAGAATTAACAAGGTGTATTGGTTAGTCATGAACAAATTGTTTAAACATTAGTCAACATAGCATACATGGGTGTTCCAGTTGACCCAGAACAATGGAATTGTAACAGTGGCATGGCAACAGAACACATACAGAAATGGAATGGCAGTCAGGATTGCAAAAGAATGCCGGTTATATTTATGGCAACAGGCCTACAGCAATGGTTATACAACAAGATATGTTAGTATGCACACAGTTTCAAATATAAAAAACAAAATGGAACAAAGGTCCGAACAGTAAGTTTCGGTAACAACATACCCATATTACATTTTGTGCAATTATTGGAGCAGATGAGTGGTGGGGGAAGAGAAAATAATTCCATTAACAACTGCATTCAGTGATACTTCTCAATACACTACTATTCTGCCCTCCCGTAACCTCTGCCTGGGCCATGGAGCTACTACAGCACATACACACCTGTACATATGTGCACCTGGAGTACTATGGGGCAAGGTATGACAACTCTACCTACATAAGTATAGGGGACTCATACCTGTCCTACTTACTGGTACAAGTAACAATGTGTTCACTGTCTTGCTGTTCTGTAAGTGTGCTTTTGGCATACTTGTACCATGATGTTATCTGGGTGCAGGTTTCTTGGCAACAGGGGAAGCTATCCATGACAGATTTGAGAGGCTTGTATTGACCAGACTGCATAGTGTAGATGGCTAGCCTGCTTCTATATGTAAGACATGGGGCTGCTCAACAGAACATTTGTACACATTTCATATATATACTCATTATACTGCTTCTGCAAATATTTCTTTATCTGTGGGGAAAATATTTGTTCACAATAGATTAGTGTTTCTACCAATTGTCAAGTGTGCAGCTGTAGAACTAGAAAGACATGTTAGTAGCAGTCTATGGATTTGAACCGTGGTGTGTTTGTGTGCAAAAGGTGACTTCAGACCCAGTCCCTATCAGACTGAGGTCCTGGGGAAGTGGTGTCTGTTACTTGAGTTATTTACTTTTCTACATTCTCTACTTTTTATCAAATGTATTTTTATTTGTTTTCCATAATAACTACAACAAAAATCCGAACAAGAAACTGTTGATGTTACTGTTCACACAATATGAGCATATTATTAATACTAGACATTTGGACATTTTAATAAAACATACTTCAGTTTAGAATCAAGTCAACGCACTCTACTTTTGCAGTCTGTACCTCTTAGTGTCTCACACTTTCCTGTACATTCAGGACTACATACAGCTGAAATGCAAAGGTTAACACAAGGCAATACTGGCAGGAACACAGTACAAGACATTACTGAAGAAAATATTTACTATTGCATTTTGTCAGTTATTTCCGATCCACATTCTGAACTATGCAGATGAACAGTGCTACATCACTTCACCTCAGTCACTGCATGCTGCAGCAGCTACACAGTTGTACTTTTCAGATACAAGACAAATGAAAAACAACAGCTTGTGGTAGTCAGCTTTATTATTTTTGACATAACAACACTTTCTATAACTCAGAAATCAGCAGTTAGTATTACTGCATGATCTGCACAGGAGGACTGCTTCTCATTTGTAACTGTTGCAATAGCCCTGACACAGCAGCTTCTTAGCAGGTTCTTTCAGACAGCCTAATACATAGCCTACTCTTCATCTCCTCAATTGTACATTGTTTGCTACAAAAGTCTGTATTACACAGCAGCTGGCACTACTGAGTTCTAACACTGGCAGCCTGACACATGCATTTATTCAGTACAGTTAGAGCAAAATTATATATACAGACAGGACTACTTATTTCTGATTTATTACAGCAAATATTACAAATATTTCTGTACTCCCAAACTCTCGGTGCAGTCAGATCAGATGCTGTGATTAAGGCATCGATGTTCACAGCTCTCTCGTTGGCAGATGTATTCGGAAAGAACACATATTAAGCATACCTGTACAGTAACATATACAATTTTTTTAAATAATTATTTACAAATACACAGACTGGATACTTTCAAACTTCTGGGACGTCCTCCGCTCATGCCTCTTGGATCCACTGGACCAAGACCTTACCCCTCTTACGCTTTAGGTTGTCATAGTGATGACGCACCTGCTCACCAGTTCAGGGAATGCCAGTGGCACTGGTGAGATAACATGCCACTTTGTGCTGGGAGCCCTGGTACTGACCCTGCAGCAGTCTAGCTTTGTGGTCTTTGATAAGGAGTCCAACCATGACCCTGGACTCTTGGATGCCCCAGGGTTGCACCCGAAAGCAAACACCCTCACCTACACCTAACATTGTTGCTGTCCTGATCAGACTTGAAGAGATATGGCTGTATTCTCACCTGTGTGGTTTAAATAAGGCTATTTTCCCACACTTTTTCATGATTGGCCAATTTTCAAATGAGCTAAGCTATGCTTAGCTCCACACAAATCCCCTTAGCAAGACTTAAACCACAGTTGCTAAGGATTGCTTATATTTTCATGCTTAAGCCATCCTTAACTTGGTTCAGCAGAGTTGCATCAGGCTTGACTGGCCGCAAACAATTATTTAAAAAAATAGTAAAAGTTTTTTACATTTCTCTATGGTATTTTCCCAGCCCTACACTTCCATACGTGAGGCATATGACTTACAAATATCATTCCAATTCAAAAAAATTCATTTACAACTGCTTCCACACATAAAATATATTAGCCAGAGCTAGGATTCGAACTGTGCATGGCTTGCACACTAAATCAGTGTTCTAACCACTACATTACATCAGCAATAAGGATTTCACCTTCAGAATTTTATTTGACTGTCAAACAGCGTTTAAGCTGGGCTGAGCAAAATGCCACGGAGTGCAAACTCGCTGCGCTGTGCATAAACATTCTTTTTTATTATAAAAAAAATAAAAAAGAAATATTAAATGAATACATATATTTATTAGCAGGTTGCAGGCATGTGGGGCAGGGATCTGGCCATTCCGGGGACAGTCGTGTACTGTGCAGGCTACTTCTTAGGGATTGTGTGCTTTTATTTTCTTACTTCAGTATCCATGGACACTGACATGCTAGTTTTACATTTCAGTGTCCACGGACACTGAAATAACGTATAATATTAGAGCGGACACTGAAATAGCACATAATATTAGAGCCAGGATCTAATATTATGCTACTTCCTTGTTTGAAAGCACCTTTCAGAGTTAAGGGGTGTGTTTAAGTGTCCATGCAGGACTTATACATGCACTCATACACGGATCGTGTAGGTGTAGGAATACAGCAGCGTGCCCTCATTAATAAGTAGGGCGTGCTGCTGCTGTATTCCTACACGGAACAGTCCATGCAAGAATAGACTGTTCTTGCACAGACTGTTCATGATTCCTGGGGATAGAAATACATCAAGTAAAATGAAACAAACAAGGGACAAAAACGAGCTGATACTCAAGCAGAAGAAAAAATAGACAGTTTAATCAAGAGAGGGCAAAAATAATTCTTATAAATATGTAAGAAAGCAAGTAAGGATCAAGAAAACAAATCTCAAAAAAGGCAGAGCAAAGAAACTGCTGCCATGTCACAGGAAAATATACATTCATTGTTACATGACAGAATTTTAAAATATCCGGAGGTCTTTGTTTCATAGGAAGCACAACATCAGGGATTCACAAGAGGAAGATGAAGCCAAACAAATTTAATTCACCTGAAAGATTACTATGAGTCATTTAACTGAAAGCCAGTGCAGCTGTTCCAAGCTAATCAAGGTATAAGATCAGAAAGAGTGGCTTACATGACCTGTTTAGGCTTTAGTAAAGCAGTTAACATAATATTATACCAGGTTTGGAAGGAACCCAAGTGTGCTAGCATGGCTAAATCACTGGTTATATTTCCAGAGAGTGTCCTACTAAGTGGAGTATACATGTTCAAAAGAACAGTACTTTTCTCAGAGACATAACAAGTAATACTGCAGTTGTCCCATTTCATTGTCTTTGTAAGTGACCCTGCACAAGGCCTGGAAGGAAATGTGTGCCTTTTTTCAAACCAAGGTGTACAACATACTTCATATAAAACTATAGAAAGAATAAGAACAAATTCAAATGTGTCAAGCTGCTCTAAAATATTACAATCTGAACTATTTTCAGGACAAAGATACATAACCTAATACATCTGAGCAGAAATGTATTAAAAGTACACAAAATGTCAGTGAAGTAGAATGTCCAATAAAAAGAAAAGACTTGAGCTTCAAGTGCTTTGAGAAAATCAAAAGCTATGAAAGTACAGTGAGTCTGCAGTAAGAAAAAATGATAGGATGCTGCTTTATTCAGCGAAAAACCACAACTAATTGACATAATGCAATTTTTCCTCTTTAAATATGGTTGAAAAGACTCCTACTTGTTTACTCTGGGTAGGTCTGGTGAATTCATTAGCTACACAATAGAGACAGGGAAGATAACTTTAGCAGACTGGAAAAAAGAACATATTCTGCATCAAGAGAGATTCACATGTATGGTCTCAACAGGGGATGAGGGAGACAGAGGACATGCCAAAAACTTTAATGTACCTCAATAGAATCCAGAGGATCCAAAAGGTGGGTACCATGCTTGCAAAACAAAAAAAGACATCTAGAAAGGGAGAGAGAGTGGGAGTTGTTTGATATAAAGACGTCATCATTTCAAAACATAAATCTGGCAACTGATGACAAATATAAAGAGGTCTTATTTCTCAGAAAAAAAACAGGGAATGATGAGGTTGTAGTACAGAGCCATTGATGAATGAAATAGTCATAAGGCAAGCTTTGTGGAAATGGGTCTGGAGAGGATAAACTACTTGATAAATTAAAATTTTAGCTAACACAATAAAAATTGTCCAGGTTAATCTTCTGCTTCTGTGAATTAATTTGCCTCTTTATTTCAATTTTTTGCTCTGTGATTTTCCTGTTTATTTATACTGTTATGATGATTCTGCAAATTATTGTCATCCAGAATGATAACTGTAATGCACTGTTTGTAAAAAAAGTATCTTGGACTTCATTTGGCTTTAGCTAGACAATTTGTAGTTTTGCCTGTAATCTCCACTGATTATTTTGTCAGGCAGGCTGGGAGTACTTGGAGGTTTGAATTTAATATGCTGTAGCTGCACATACAATTTGTTGTTAACATAGGCATCATTACAAAAAAAAAAAAACAGTGTGTCGTAGCTGCTGTTAAAAAAAACTTCTTCACTCTATCAATTCCCTCCATCTCTAAATTTGAGTTATATCTGTGTATTTGCATTGGTAGAACAATTATTTTTGTTGGTGGCATCTTTGTTATATGACCCACTACAGGGTAGTCCTACTGTGGAATCATGCATGAAAACAATGAATCATTAATTTTAATGACAAGGCATTATTCACACTGTAGTTGGATTATAGCAGATACAGGAAACTGTTTCAGCACAATCTACTGTGCTGTAAAGCACCAGATCTATGATTATTTGCTTTAAACTACTGCAGCTCATATATATTTTTAAGGAATGAAGTTCTTGTCACTGTTTTGGGAGATTTCTACCATGATCATATCTGTGCAAGTATAGGGTTGGTATATATAATTTTGTGGGGTTGAGGGGCTAGCCTACCTATGGTGTTTTGGGCATTTGTGTTCAGCAATGTGGTTCCTTGGGACATTGTCTTTCAGAGGTTCATTGTAGATCTAAAAAATGTAATGTCCACAATAAAGATCTCATTAGCTATGTAATTTATACCTGCCTGTAGCAGATTGCCTTTCATCAGAGGGTCATTGTAGATCTAAAATATTTAATGTCTGCAAAAAAAAAGATTTCCTTAGCTATGTAATTTATACCTGCCTGTAGCAGGTTACCTTTCAGATGTCCTTCATTAGTAATATTTAACACTCTCAGTCCTGTAAATTTGTGGCCGTCCTTTTACCTTCCATCTGCTTGATGTTAAACTTTGATAAGACTTTTTAAATGAAAATCCCATCTAAAATGCAAATTTGAAAGCAAATATGTCAGATTTTGGTGTTTAATCTGTATTTCTTTACTGTTAATCTGGCACTGTTACAATCAAGAATGTAAAGTGCTGTTGTGAATATTACAAATTTTCATAGGTATAAATACATATGACAAAGTTAAGCTGTACATCACTGAGGAGCATGGTATGAAGAGTCATGCTAAAAATGTCAAAATGTTATAGATTGTATACCATATGTGACATCCCTGCTCTGGGTCAGTGATTAAGGGGTCTCAATCCTTACCACAGACACTGGTGAGGGACATTCACTTGTAACAAAAATAGATACATACAGTATTTCCAGATGCAGCTCTTTGCACCAAACACAATTTCCCTTAAGAGCACACAGGGAACAAACTCAGTCCTGTTGCTGGGTTTCCCTGTCTATCTCCACGCCCCCAAAAAGACTCTTCACTGGCACAGCTGTAGAGTTGAGTCCTCAACTGAGTGTTCCAACCCAAGTTCACCACCACCCACTCTGTGAAACCAGTGCTCTGTGTCCCTGCTGTAAGTAGCTGACAAACACACACACACACACACACACACACACACACACACACACACACACACACACACACACACACACACAAACCTTGGAAAAGCTGGCAGAGATTTACTTGCTCTTCTATCTTTGACCAGACTGTAAGGAAGTTATACTGCCACCAGCCAGCTACTCTAAGGCTCTTACAAGGGTACCCAGTTATACTGAGTAAAATTAATACTAGTAGAAATGGTAGTGTTTGACTGATGCAGCAAGGCTTTCAGGAGTGGCCACAGTGTCACCAAATAAATATGAGTACTCTCAAAAGTTAAATATTTTCCAAAAAACAGCCACAATGAAAAAATTAAATATAATTAATAATAAATAATAAAAGAACGTGAAAGTACTAAATATTGATTTACAATAAATACCAGAGTTTCATTCACAGGAAATATTAAAAATAACACACTTGGAAAGATTCACACAGATACAGAAAAATAATGCTTCACTAATCTCACTATATTTTTCCTGACTGATCTAAAGAAGTACTATTCCCTGGTTACTTACTAAATCAAAAATAGATGAAGTGGGTGCGTGGTTTTCCTACTTTGTCAGGTTTCAAAAACAGACTGCTCTGAGACTTAAATCTCATCTAGTATTAAAACATAATTTTAGTGCTGGATTACATAATGATATCATATATATCTGGTCATCTGACTCTGGTTCCCACACCACCCCCTTTACCAGAAACTGAACCAGAATGTTAGCACATATTTGTGACCATATACACATCTGCTCTGCTGAGATGTGTTATAGCATCTGGAAGATATAAAACCATTTCAAAATTAGCAATTAGTTCAACGCTAAGGACAATACTGTAGGATTCCTAGTCCTGGTTATCACAGACATTTCATCTCTGGCTGCAGTCAGGACTGTAAAATGCAATTGTTATGGCCTAAATCAAGTAATTTAATTTCAGATGATTTTTCACAGCTAGCTGGACTGAGATTAACTTTTTCATTTCCAATATCCTCTGTTACAATATATTCATTTCAAGAGTTACAATGCAGTATGATACACGGGTGTATTTCTTGTCTGTCCAGCAGGACCAACTGTTGTTAAATTTTTAACACAAGCAGCTTTATAAATACATTTTCAACACAAGCATTTGTACAAATCAGTTTGATATACAAATCACATATAATTATTTACTAAGCTCCAGCTAGCTATGCTAGTATATGTTATACATCCACTGCCCTACTTCTCCTGGCATAGCCGGCAATACCTCAAATCATCACACCATGCATGGACAAAGAGTTATCGACAATTGTTTACTACTAGTTTCAAACAGGTAGCATTTAATTTCACATTTTTTTCATATTTTCATATTTCACAACAGATTGCCATAATTGAGCATACTGCAATGTATTAAAGTGAATCCTCTGAAAAGTCACTTCAGGAGAAAGAAAACATCAACATGGAATGTATGAAGGCTGAAATGGCAATGCAGGTGAGTTACATGCCAATTACATGCCAATTAAAGACCAAAAACCTCCTCTGGTGAGGTGCATCTAGTCTCAATGTGCTCATGCACCTCAACCACA
This sequence comes from Protopterus annectens, assembly GCF_019279795.1. Lineage (NCBI taxonomy): Eukaryota > Metazoa > Chordata > Ceratodontiformes > Protopteridae > Protopterus > Protopterus annectens. Next base: position 1,129,794,259 of record NC_056732.1, read on the forward strand.
GCCTCAACAGGTGGAGGATACACTGAAACTGTCTGCTGAGCAAACCTATTATCCTTACCTGCAGTAAAGAGACAAAATGGGAAGTTAACCATCATGAATTTAGCCTGATATTGGACTAAATTAGTTATATGACATGTCAACACTTGTGAGAGGAACCAGGCATTGCTAGTCTAAAAGCATTTCTTGCCTGTTGAGAAAGACAATGCTATTGTTTTCATACTTTTCTCATGCAGAAAGGGAAAGGAAAGGTACATCAGAAAACTGTTATAACTATAAACTAAGATACACAGCAGAACAATTCCTTATGTGTTTTCCCTTAGCAAGTAACAGATAAGAGAGTGTCCTTCTTTCAAATGTTAACATGTTTAAACAAAATATGACAGTTATGTATGGGGACACCCAAGCTAGTGTACAGTCACTATGAGATGGTGCAGCATAGCACAAACTCATAACAAGGTCCTGCAAAATCTCACCTAGAATACAGCAAGTATATTGCATTCACTGTAATGAACACCACCTCCATCTGATGTGCAAGATCCAGACAGTAGCAGACACATATTTTTCTAGATGATCTTGACAAATACTTGCCACTAGCAACAACAGACCCAAACATAAACCAGGGAAAAAGCAGAAAATTATAAAACTGTTTAAAAAAATGCTCTCCACCTATTATACCATTTAAGGCATTGCTATCTAACCTCAGATTCCTGTGCTTGGAGATCATCAAGGTTCCTCTGCTCCAGGTCATCCTAGTGATGTTTGCAGTGTTCTACTACCTTGGTGATTAATATGGCCTGAGGACAACTTCTTAGCAAGATCATGACAGGCATTAACCTTGTTGAATGCTGCCTCTCATTGGCCTACTAGATATTCCCCAAAATGGCTATGAATCTTATTCTGCTTCAAGCAACATGCTATTGCCTTCTGGCAGACACCACCAAAAGCAGACATTCTCCTGAATCTCCTCTGGAAATCATGTCACTTTCATGAGGAGCAAAATGGTAGTGAGTGAATCACTGTGTTCACAATGTGATTTCTGATTGACTGGTAGCATGATATATAGTCGTGAAGTAGTGAGGCACATATACTTTCAGAGGTCTCCAACATGAGCTTGTGGCCATGAGATGTCAGGGATGAGTACAGACAACAAGCTGCACTGTAAGTCACAAATGCATGCCAGCAAAATAAAGTAGTTCCTGTATATTCAATGAACTTGACCTACTTTTCCCTATGAGCTGGACAAACAGGTATAAACTTAAATACTCTTAGAGATACACAACCATTCTGGGGGTTAAGCTGTGCAGATTTTGGAAGCTTTCTAGCAAAGTTGGACAACAATATTAGGAGGAATAGCAGCATTTTTGGGGATTTTTAGGCAGCCTGTGGAGGAATACAGTATTCACAAATATGAGTCTACTTTTCTCTGTCATCCTAAGGATGTATATATCCTTACACTGCAGTTCACATTACAACAGGTTAGCAACTGGAATAGTTGTGCCTGTATGTTTGTCATGTCTGTGGATTGTACTAACAACAATGCAGTCATAATGTCAGGACAACCTAACTCTGCCTGTATCTGCTATGGTAACTGCCTTTTTTAAATTTCTCCAAATCTTTTGTGTTTCTAATACCATGACGGGAATGGACGCCATTCCTAAGTCAAAGTATGATTAAAGTTCATTAAATTAGTATTCTTTCAATCTTTGATGTCAGCCAGAAGTGCTCTTCGCAGCACCCACAATGTGTCCAGTAATGACTCCTTTCACAATTCATATTGAGTTACATGTATTGTAACATATCATTTCTAAAACAATTATAGAATCTTTTTTATAAGACCCATTTCTCCTACTACTATTGGGACTGTCTGTGTATCTTTCTTCCACATTGCTCTCATTTCTGCCTGCAAATCCTGATATTTTATGACTTTGTCCTTTCTGTATGCAAGACACTGTAGTCAGTGGTGTGATGATTTTAATGATCAATGCTACTTTTGTCTTCTTTTAATGGCCATTATATCCAGTTTCCTAGCATCTGTCTTTTGAACTGTTGGTAATGGATGATCCCATGCAATGTAAACTTCATCATTTTCTATAATGCTTTGTGGCTCATGTTTCCAGTGTTTTTCAGCCACTTCAATACCATAGTATTTGCACAATCCTCAGTGCAACAATCTTGCTGCATTATTATGCCTTTCAGTATACAGTCCTTCTGCCATTAGCATGTCACAACCAGCAACAAGGTGTGTGACTATTTCCAATTCAGTTTTACAAAACCTACATTTGTCTGTTTCTCCCACATGTTCAATGGACTCTGTAAACTAAAGTGTACGCAGCCCACTGTCTTGGCCTGCCAATATTAAACTTTCATCTCTTGGTTTGAATTTGCCTCTCCTTAGCCATTCCTGCATCAACATGAAGTTCTTCTAGACGTTTTCTATACTTGCAACTATATTTATGCATTTTCCACATTTATTGCCTTCTCATTTGGTCCTTTACCTTATATTCTTTCTTTTGTTTTTTGGCACATTCAGTTGCTGCCTGTTTTTTTATCTTCTTCTGGTCTGATTTCCATTCCTGGTTGATGCTGATATGCATCTGCTAGAATAAGCAGAGAAGTCATCTTGGATTTATTCTCCTCACATTTCAAAACATTCACTACATTTGGGTCTTGTGAGGTCAGCAGATATGTGTGAAGTCCCACAATTGCAGATCTATACATGTAATCAATTTCAAGGAAGCCCACCCCTCCATCAGAATGGGGAATATATAATCTTGGTATGCACTTCTTCTTCTTTTGGCTTTTCCTGGTTAAGGGTCACCACAGCAGATCACCTGTCCACTCATGACTGGCAGTGGAGTTTTATGGTGTCGAGTTGCCAGCCCGGTGCCCAACCTTTCACAGAAGGCACACACATGCACACACTCATGCCTAGGGCTAATTCAGAGTGTCCAATCTACCTACAGCATGTCTTTGGGATGAGGGAGGAAACCGGAGCACCCGGTGGAATCCCATACGACCACAGGGAGGACATGCAGACTCCGCACAGAAGGCACCCCAGCCGAGGATTGAACCGGAGAACTTCTTGCTGTGAGGCAGCAGTGCTAACCGCTGCACCACTGCAGGCACCCATAATCTTAGTATGCACTGATTTTTATAAATCATTTGGTGAGTGTGAAGCATCCTTCTTGTTTTCCTATCTAATCTATTCAACACATTTTGGGGCCAGTCAATCACTCCAAAACTGTAAGTTAGGACAGGAAGAGCAAATTGGTTTATAGCTTAGATTTTGTTCATAGATGTCAATGCTGTTTTCAGGATTAATTTAAGTCTTATGTTTTCTTTGCATTTGTTCAAGTTTTATTGTTGATCCTTCATCAATTCCCAAATATTTATACACTTCCTATTGCTCAAGTCCTTTTATATCACATTCTTTTCCCAAACTGATGTTTTCCTGCTTTAAAGGTTGCTTTTGCACATTTATTAAGACCAAATTACATTCTTATATCATCTGCAGTTGTACTTTCTGTTTCTCATCTGATGAGCTATACAGTTTTAAATCATCGACAAAAAAAAAATGAGAAATCTTTACACTTTGTTGTTTTCTAGGAGACAAATTATAGTCATGGCCTAAGCTGTTAAGTAGACAGCTTAGTGGGTTAAAGGCATAGGTTCATAGGTAGGTACTAGTCTATTGGCCCTAGGGCCTATATAAGTCTAGCCAAAAGGTACCCTGGCTTTCGCCACCCAAGAAAATTATTTTCCTGTGCCCCTGTCGAGCAGAGCCACAGAAGTGATCCCCGGGGTGAATTTCCTATCTTCCATCCAATCATCAAGATTTTTCTTGAAAGGTGCTAATGAGGAGCTTTGTTTGATATAGGTAGGTAGTTTGTTCCGGAGTACGGGAAGTCTCTGACACAGGAATCTGTCCCTCCAGTATGTTCTGTTTATTGTGGTGACAAGGTTTAGAGCGTGTAGCTCTGAGGGATTGGAGTTTCTTTAAGTGGAGCATGTCCAACAGCACAGGGTTTGACATAGCTTTGTATGTTAGGCAGAGATCGCCTCTGAGTAGACGATATGTGACAGAGTAAAGCTGGAGTTTTTTGAGACAGTCTGCGTAGGGCATCTGTTTGAGGCCGGTAATTCTCTTTGTGAGGTATTTCTGTGGCCTTTCCAGTTGTTGTAGATATCTTGTGAGATACATACCAAAAGGGGCATTGTACTCTATAATGGGTCTAATGAGTGATGAGTAGAGGGGAACAATGGCATCTTTTTTCCAGGTTGAGTAATCTTTTGTGATGAGGTGTGCCATGTAGAAGGATTTCCTGACAACTGTGGCAATGTGATTATCAAAGAGAGACTACTGTCCACCTGTGTCCCAAGGTCTCTTATCACACTTTCAGTGTTAAGTAGACTACCGCCTATGTGGTAGTTCATGAGTACAGAGTTTTTACCAAAAGGGATGACTGCACTTTTTGGTATTGAGCTTGAAGCCATGGCTTTGGCACCAGGCATCTGTCTCAGTGAGGCCCTTTTGTAGGATGTCCACATCATTAGGAGTTTTGATTATGGTTCCTAGTTTGCAGTCATCTGCGAACTTTGTTAGCCAAAGACCTTCTGTGTTAGCCTGTACTTCAGAGAAGTAGATACCAAACAGGAGAGGACCCAGGAATGAACCCTGTGGTACTCCACTTGTCACTGGTTTGAAGTTGGATTTGGAGTCTACTACTTTCACAATGTGGGTTCTGTCAGTGAGCCAGTTGGCAATCCACCTTGTGACATAGGGATTTATACCTAGTTTAGTGACTTTATCTATGATTCCAGAGTGGGGGATGGTATTGAAAGCCTTGGCGAGATCTGGATAAGTTGTGTGAACCACCTTACCCTGATCTATGGCTTTGGTGACAGCTTCAAAGAAGTCTATCAAGTTTAGGAGACATGATTTGTCTTTTACAAACCTGAACTGGGTGGGGTTCAGAGTTTGGAGATTATCAATGTCATTGTTTATAAGTTCCATGATGATACGTTCCATAGCCTTGCAGACAAGGCTCATCAGGCTAATGGGGCGGTAGTTCCCGGGGTCTGTGGTGGCTCCCCCTTTGTGGAGTGGGATAACCGTTGCTGTGTGCCATTCAGTGAGGCTATGATTGAACATGGTACTTAGGTGGGGATTCCAGTTCATTCTGTAGTTCATGTAGAACACAGCCTGGGATGTTGTCAGGTCCCATGGATGCTGTGTTCTTGTCTTTGGAGAGTGTGTTTTTTTACCTATCCAGCTGTGATTATAGGAACTTTGCATTCTTCCGGTATAGAGATGGGCCCTTTAGGGGATGAGAGGGGGGGGTAAAGTTAGCACTGAACCTATCTGCCAGGATGTTGGCAATATCAGTTGGTTCTTTATATTTAGTGTGATTGTGCTGTAACAGAGCAGATCTGAGTGTTGCCATTGAGATTCTTGACATAGCTATAGAATGCTTTGTGGTTGTCTTTAGAATCCGTATTGATTTTTTTTTTCGTAACTAGCTTTGGAGGATTTTATGAGGGATCTCAGCTTCTTACTGAGGCCGACCACAGAGTTCCTCCAATCATGGGATTTTACTCTTTTTTGCAAGTTTCTTTCTTATGTTGTAGAATTTGTTTATGGCAGGGGACCACCATATTGGCTTCATTTTTTTGGGGGATAGCATCTTGGTTCTGTTAGGGATTGCATGAGCCATGCACTCGTGTAAGTGCTTATAAAGTGCATTTGTATAGGATTCAGCAGTTGTACCTCTATTGTTTGTCAACATGGGTGCCGTGAATTTTGCTACTTCCGTCTTAAGAAGCGTGAAGTTGGCTTTGGAGAAATTTTTACGGTGGTTTCACTAATGGGGGGTGGGGGCAGGATGTGGATGTCTAGGGTGATTAGCTTGTGGTCGGATCTGACCAACGAGGAATTGACCTCTGATGTGCAACACGGGTTGCCCATGTTGGTAATAACCAGGTCTAGGATACTGCTGCCCCTGGTGGGGGTGTGGATAAGTTGATCCAAGGCATTGGAATTTATGAATTCCAGAAAATGTTGAGCACAAGAGTTGGTACATGAGTAGTTTTCCCAGTTAATGGTGGGGTAGTTGAAATCGCCCTTTATTAGGGTGTTAGGTTGTACCCTAATATTTTCCAGTGTATCAAGAAATGAGGAGTGGGAATCCTGGGGCATGGTGGGGGATCTGTAGCAAGCTACAATTTGGATTGAGGTCTTGCCCAGAGTTAGTAGCCCTTGGATAATCTCGGATGCATTATGTGGCTTGCCCCCCTGCCTAAACACTTTAGTTTAATTTTTTTTTGTTTTAGTCTTTTGTTTATAACTGTTCGATGGTTTAAGACTTCGATGCATAAAGTTTGATCTTTATGCATTCGAAGTATTAAACCTTTGAGGTTATAATATAGACCCATTTTTAGGGTGGCTTGCAAGTTCACTGTTAAGTATGAGCATTGTTTTTTCCTGTTGTTAGCCAGATTGGAGTCTGTTTGTGGTGTACATATAAATAGTTCTTACTCATGGTTAAATCTTTGTGCAAAGATGTTAATACTTTTAACTTTTAATTTTATGGTCTATTTAATGTATATGATGGCCTATGCTGGGTAGCACAGCCATCATATGCCTAAATACCCATATACCTCCTATTGTACCCTACCCTATACATTCCTTTTGGCATGTACATCTTCTGTATGTATTATTTTATCTACATCTACAGCTGTCATATGGCACAATGCCTCAAATGTCCCTTACAATACAATATTGTATAACTGAGTCACTCCTTTCTTCATAGCTTTCATCCAAGCAATCCTAACAGTAAACATTATATAGTTCTGTGTAATCTTTTCACAGTTTTATGTGTATCCACAGGATGAGGCTGACAGCAGAGGCTGGACAATTGCAGATCTGTTGAAAATAATGTCCTATTGTAGGCGCTTAGGACACATGGATTGTGTCTATTGGAGACAGGGAGTACTGATCAGCCTTAGCCTGAGCAGATGTGGCAGACATTAGTCCATAAAATCCCAAAAAAACAAAACTGAAAAGGCAGCCAAAACACGACAATAAGAAGCCGACAAAAAATAAGTTATATGGTAACTCTGGATGTAAATTCTCTTTTCTCATCCATTCCAAATGGCATAGGCATTGAATATATGAGATTGTTTTTAATTGAGCATGATATACCTAGAGACTTAATAATTAAATGTGCTATGTTAATGGACATCGTCCTTAATAATAATGTTTTTGTATATGAAGGAAACTATTTTTTACAAAAAAGGGGAGTAACCATGGGTACCCCATGCGCTAACTCCTATGCAAACATCGTGATGGCGTCCTGGGAATATACATACATATTAAGAAGTGAATATGAAGAAAACATTTTATTATACAAACATTTTGTAGACAATGTTTTTTTGTTATGGAGAGGAGAAGAAACCAAACTTTGTGATTTCATTGATTACATAAATGGAATCACCAATTTTCTATCTTTGACAGGTAAATGGTCAGCATCAAATATAGAGTTTTTAGATGTTCTCATTATTAATGAAAATAATACCATACAGATACAGCTGTACAGAAAGGAATGTAAAAAAAATCCCATATTACATCGTACCAGCATGCACCCTCCACATATTTATAACAATATAGTTAAAGGGCAAGTGTTGAGAATATCCAGACTAACTAGTAAGGAATCTATATTCCATGAAACTGTTGAAATGATACATGAGGAATTCAAAGAAAGGAGATATAGAGAAGAAGAAACTGAATTGCTATTTCACGAAGACATTGTTAAGAGAGCTTCTAAGGGGAAACCTTATATATACTCTCAACACAATTTAAGTAAATACACAAACAAAAGACAGTAACATGACATATATGAATAAACCAATAATTTCATTTACAAACAATAACAAGAAGATTAAAGAATTTTTTATTAATAATTGGAATATATTAACAGTAGATGAAAAATTGGGTGCCATGGTAGGAGAACGTCCCAGATTTACCTATAAAAATACAAAATCATTGAAACACATGTTGTGTTATGAAAAGAATGAAAAACAAACTCTAAGATCTATCACAAAAGGAACTTTTGCTTGCAGGAGTTTCAATCAATGTCCCTTCATGTTAAATGGCCACAAGTTTGTACATCCAGAGACAGGAAAGGAATATGAGTTTAATAGTTATGCTGACTGCAGAACACGAGATTTGATTTACCTTGCTATTCGTGTAAATGCAACTCGTTCTATGTAGGAATGACAAATGGGAACGAGTGAAAGAACATATTTATGCAATAAATAGGGAGGACGAAAATAACACGTTAGCAAAACATATCATAAACAAAGGCACATTACACAGTTTTAAATTTATAGTATTAGAAATGATACATAGGAATGCTAGGCTGAGGAATTATAAGAATTATACAGAGCAGAGAGAAATGAGATGGATATTAAGATTACAGGCAGATAGAGGGCTAGGACTCAATGAAAAGGTGTCCATGAGACCCTTTCTAGCAGCTAAGGATCTTAAACATTAGAAAACACATAAGTATTATATAGGCATTCATATATGTGTTCTATATATATTATTTCATGTATTTATTCCTTATTAGTTTACATAAAAATGTCTTTATATTTTTGATAACAGTTATAATAAGTATATATTAGTATTGTATGTTTATATATATATATATATATATATATATATATATATGTATATATATATATCTATACAAAGTTCTTATCAGGTATGGTTTTATATACACGAAGTATGTAGTGATGAAGTATAGATATACTGTTCTATACACAGTAGTTTATACTTCATATGTAAGGATAAACGAATAGTTACATGCCATATTTATATGACATTATCTACAAAAATACATTATAATTCATGACAAAGATAACCAATAAGTTTTTTATGTGTATATATAGTTCCCAATACATATGGTTTTATATTCATCAGTACACATGATTATCAGATTTTTTTATATATATATTTTTTGTATATATACATTTATATATTATATATATATATATATATATATATATATATATATATATATATATATATATGTATTATTTATACATTTTATAAATGTGAGATTATTATATTATATTTGTTAAAATGCTTTAAAAATGTTTTTAATGAATTATCCATAAGGTTTTTGATGAACTGTATCATTTTCATTCAATATTCATGAGCTGAATAGTGATTGGCTTGACAATGAAATGTTAAAGCTTTTAAATGGTACCAATTAAGTCAACAATTAACAGTCTGATGAAGAATTCCTTTTGAATGTGAAAACGCTTACTGAATTTTAAGTCTTTGGCCTTGTTGGATTTTTTAATTTTATTTCTAATAAATAGTCGGCTTCTTATTGTCGTGTTTTGGCTGCCTCTTTCAGTTTTGTTTTTTGGGATTTTATGGACTTTTGCTGCAACTGAGGAGCCTCTTCCTTGTGTTGGAAATTTTTTTTCAGTTTAGACATTAGTCCATGACATAAGTGGCATGGGAATACAGTCACACATTACAGTAGTGTTGTAAGCATGTTACTGACACACTACACTGTTCCAAGGCAAAGTCATATTCCGTAGCAGATGAGAGGTTGGGGGAGGGATTGCTGGCAGACTGAGAGTTGTTATTCATTTATCAGTAAGAGATAATAGTTCTGGGATCATACTTGGAGGACTAGATAATTACATCAGAATGGAATGATGGACAACTCTCCACATGTTTCAGTTGGTGTTGCACCAGGGTAGAACATTTTACACCAAATTTAAGTACAGGAACATTGTATATTGAGATCATAGGCTAACAACAGTAAGTGCTGGCAACTTATTGTTATAGGTATATCAGGCATCTATCAAAGACTGACTTTCCTCACCCCATTGTTAATAATTATACATTACCCCTAATGAGAATAACTTTAATCATACAATAGATAATTTGAGGGGATCCATGCATGGGATAAAGCATTTAGGAGCTGCCTCTGTCCATTAGTAGTACAGGGGCCAGTCCAGATCCAAGTTATACTTCAATATGGTCAGGGGTGAACTTTGATTTATGTGGATGAGGAGTCTGTTCCAGATCAGTAGTATCCTCTGAGAGGTATACCTCTGCCCCCAAACCATTCTGTTGAAATTACAGATGAGGTTTGGATCCCCGGACCAAGTATGTCATATGCAATTTTACTTGCTGATGTGCAATAAATCCATTAGTACTAGGTCAGAGCATGCCTTGTATGCCAGACACAGTTCACTTCTTAGCAGCCTGTAGGATGCCAAGTATAGTGACAGGGCTTTGAATCGTTTCATGTAGGACTTGTTTAAGCCTTGTATCCTTGGTTTACTATCAAAATGAAGACTTGAGGTTGAGTGAACATGGGAATGCCGAATGTCTGTTGGCTGATTCCCGTATTGCAGAATACAATTCTGCAAGCGTCTTTTGCAGTGAATGCCAATGTGCATTAGTTGGGTCCCTATTACCTGATCAAACATTTAGGTTAGCGAATACCTATACATCGATCTGATAATAGCGAAAGCAAAAAACCACGAATGGCCGATTTAACACAGGGAAAGAATTCCCTTCGCCATTATGCAGATTTTGCCCTTTTTCCCACTATAGAGCAATATATGAGTTGGTATATTTAATTAGGGGGGGGGGTGTGGGGGTGAAGACCCCCACTTCATTTTGGTTTAAATTTTTTTTTTTTGCTGCTGCTGCTGCTGCTGAGAGAATTCATTCCCTGTGTTAAATCGGTCGTTCGCTGTTTTAATTTGTTTATATTACCAGTTTGACTTTTAGGTATTCACTAACTTAAAGATTCGATTGGGTATGAGAGATGCCATTCACTTACATGTGGTCGATATTATGAATAGAGATCACGGTACAGTGCAGATCAGGAAATTTACCCTTTTCCTTACTGCAGCGCCATCTCAGAGTTAGAATATATAAATGGGAGGGGGTGTGGAGGTGCAGCCCCTTACAGGGGGTGTGCATGGGGGACTTGTTCCCCTGCAAAAATATGAATTTCAGCATTGTGCAGTACTGAACTGTGCACGTTCATACTGCTGGAAAGCAGGAAGGTAAGTGGTAGCAGGTAAGAAAATAATGGCTGACATTGAAAAATGCCAAATTCAAACTCTTCGATATTTTGTTTTGACAATGTCAGCTAATTAATATATAGACTATTGGCATTTTCACTTAGAATTTTGACCATGCCTTTATGATGTTTGTGATTTTATAGTAAACTGTATCCTTTTACGAAGTTATTTCTGTGGCCATTCCACTTGCTGCATGCATCTGAACAGATACATACTAAAGGGGACATTATATTCAATGATTGTCCTAATGAGGGTTGAGTAAAGGGGGTCAATGACATTCATAGAACTAGACACAATTCCTTTGTTTATAAGCTGTGCAATATAGAAGGGCTTTCATACAACAATGTGCACATGTTGGTCAAAATTTAGGTAACTGTCCACATAAGTTCCCAAACAGTGGGCAACTGGGTGAATTATTAGGGGCATATTGTCAGTGCCGTAGTTCCTTGGGGTACTTGACTTTCCAAAGGATACAATAATACATTTCTTGGCATTTAGTTTATGACCATGATTTTAACACCAGTTATTTGTTTGTGGCAAACCTTCTTACAGGATGGCCGCTTCATATGGAAATTCAATGACTGCTACTAGCTTGCAGTTGTCTGCAAACTTAGTCAGACAGAACCTTTTGGTACTGGCTTTTACTTCAGAAAAATAGATGCCAAACATGAGACGTCTTAGTACAAAACCCTAGAGGACTCTAAGATGACTTGTTTCTTTGAGGATCTTACAACCCCTGTTTTGATTTCCTGCTTCATATCTGTGACCCGGACGGCAATCCAGTGGGTAAGATTGGGGTATATTCCCAGTGTACGTAACTTTTCTACTATACCTTAATGGGGAATTACTGCAAAAGCTTTGACCAAGTCAAGGTATGAGGTGTTTACCATTTTACATTTATCCATTGCTTGATGACCTTTCCAATAAATCCAGCAGATTGAGTAAGAATGACCAGCCCTTGACTAATCCAAACTGAGATGGGTCCATTGTCTGGAAGTTCTCTATGTCCTTCTTGACTAATTCCATGATAAGTCTTTCCATGCATGGACATTTTTAGCAAGCATGTCACTAAATATGGTTTTGAATAAGGTACACATGCTTAATCTGGTGTATTCTTTGTTGCATGTTCACATAGCAGAGCACTGTTACAGTGACACCTGTAGTGGCTGCTGCACAATAACAGGCTAATGTGGGCACCTGTCCAGGGGCTAATGCTGAGGAAAACAAAATGCTTGTACTTGCATCACAATCTAAAAACACAGTTGCATTGAATGTTTCAATCCATGGTATGCATTCACCTAAAAAAAAAAAAAAAACCTGAAGATGAGGCTTCATTTACAGATGACCATGAGATTTCAATGTCTTATTATTCACCATAACTAGTGAAGGCGCAATTCGTGGCCTATGCTTTGTTCACTGTGACTGTGGAGTTGGCATGGCTACAATTTTGCTGTCTCACTGGGTTGACCATTGTCGTCATGTGTCACAAACTGCCCTTGACATGCAAGTAGCACTTAAGATTTATTAACACATGTGCCACAATATCATCTGGCTACAGTATTTTTTGAACCCCATTGCTGTACTGTGCTGTGTGGCATCTGTGAAAACACAGAGATCAGAGGCGAAGTATCTGTTGCTGTTCTGAGGTATATAGTGGCACAAACTGCCTCCGTGTCCATATACATGTGGAAGATTGTTAGTACTGCCATCACCACTGAAACTGTCAGTAATGTGTGATGTTTGGGTAGGGTACATTCTAGGTATAGCAATGTAGCAGGGGCCATCAAAGGGTACACACTCATCACCTGCATATGGATGTGTACAGCATCTTGATACCCCATGTTCTGAGTGCATATGACATTTGGCCTGTATCGGCAAGTCTGCTCATAAGTAGGCCATATCCAGATCAATGTCAGGCTGGCACACACCATCACTGACAGGGGCTACCCTAAGTCAGCAAACCAGCATTCTAGCCCCAAATCATGGTTACATTGTGGTGCCCCAGCCATATTGCAGGAATGTTCATTTCCTTGAGACTCCTATCTCTCCATCATATCATTGTCACATAGAAGGATCTTACCCCATTACAGGAAGAAACTGTCTATAACACAGTGTACTCACCACATTGAGACTCCATCTCAAATCTCTCTTTTATACCTCTCCCACACAGTGTGTGATGACAGATGTGTCATTGTGCTCTAGCCATCTGTGCACATGCTAATGACCATGTCTTACTCCAGCATTCCTCCCAGTATGGAATATGTGGAATATGTGGGATTGTCTAATGAACAGTTTGGCTTGAGAATGCAATGAGCAGCACAGAGTGATATAGTGATATTTTCATTAAATGCCTCATATTTAATCTGGGTGGCACTGCACTGACACTGTGTGCTCAACAGGGCCCATGGTTCTGTACCAGCCATCACTGCCTCAGTTTTGTTTCTGTGCACTGTCCATTTTGTTGCCTGTGAGGTGATTGTGCAGCTAATGTTTTTGCTTTTCTACCACTCTCTCATCAGAAGATGGTACTGAAGTACCTTCCCTGCCATCCGTGTATGTGTGTGTGATCCAGCCATAGGAGTATCTTGTAGCTGCCCAGCCTGTCTATTCCCCACCATATTATGGAACAAGCAATATACTAGGAATATCCTCCAGGTTGTGTCTGGGTATTACTAGAGTGCAGTCTCCCAGACATGGTGAGGTTTAGACTACGACAAATGGATACTACTAATACTGATAGGTCTGCCTACTGTAAAGCCAGTTTACATCAGGAATTTGCATGAGTCGTGCAGTCTTCTACTGCATGTTTGTACTCAAATGGCTTGCTAAGGTGCTGGTCTTTTGTACTAAACTTTTTTTCCTGTAATTTCTTTTGCACATCTGCTATATACTATTTCAAATCTAATATGAGTGCTCACTTTATTCAAATGCTTATATACTTTATAATGTCTGATTGTGCATTAAGCTTTATTCTGTACTGCCTCTTGGTCTGGCTTAAGATCATAAAGGGTGCATTGGGTTATTCCCTTATCTGTCTGATAAATTGTCCTATAAAGCACATCTTGAGCTGCATCAATCTGTTTTTTCTTGACAAATTGTTCAAAATTAGTCATGTTAACAGATAATCAGACGTTCCTTCAACAACCTGTATGACTCAATGAATTTGGTGTTATCAGTTTATTTCAAAAGACCTACAAGAGATTATTGTGAACAATACAGCAACGTATACACTATATGCATATGATCCTAATGAACAGAACATATTTTGTATGCGGTGAACGGGATCTTTAAAATGTAATAATAATTCCAATACAAATTAAAAGACCATTTTGAGGATGCATTTTTTTAGCTACTTGGCCTTTGTTTCTGTACTGATTTATTGGAATATGCTCTGTGTCTGAATGGGCTAAGCACTTCAGAACTATAATTGCTCCATTACTCTTGTCTGGAGAAGCACTACAATGATCAAAAGCAACTTGACCTAAATAATAACATCTTAACTTAATCCAGCATTAACTCTGTTTGCTCCTACCAATAAAAATCTAAAACTGTATCCAATTACTTCAGCTTTTTATATAGTATCCACAAAGTTTTGGCAGACAGTGAAGAAGATAGCTGATGTGATTAGCAAATTAGAAAAGAATTGTAGCTAATGCCTGTACTTTGCTTCCATACTGCATTTATCAAAAATGAAAAGATAACAATAAAGAAAGCATCAATGATGTTGCACTGTGAAGTCATGTGCCATGCATGTATATATGTACGTACGTGTCTACATCTACAACTGCTGATCCTATTTAAGAGAAATAGTTTACTTACTAAGCCATTGTGCCCCGAATGGCAAAATATCTGCATTAGAGTAAATATCTGTTTTAACCTGGCTTAGTATAGTTAACATTTATAGTCTGAGAAAGTGGAGAAACCTCACTGCAATTTCTTACTTAGTTTAAGTTTGCATCTAAATACAAACAGCAAATAAATAGAGGGACTAGTCATAAGAGCACAAGGCAGCTTGAGAATGCTTGGGTATGTGCTGCAGTGGGTCTTGCAATCTTCCATATTAATTCTGCTTTTTTTTTTTTTTTTAGCTGTTTACTTTGGTTGGGTTATAACTATTTTCCATGGCAGCATGTCTCCTTATGCCCCTTTTTTCCTAGTGTCCTCAATTTTGTATGAGGTTACCTGGGTTTAACCCTTCCAGGCCAGTGTCATCATGCAGTTGCTAAAGTTGCTATGGGAGGACAACATGTTTCAGAATTACATCTACTGGTCACAGAGAATGGCTTAGCAAGTTAATTTCTTTTGCTTCCTCTATGCATGCTCATAGTATTTTAAGGATAGTGTGGAAAGCATCTTGTGACTTAGTCCACATGCTAATTGTGATGTACCCCCCCCAAGTAGACAACATCTTGTCTACTATGGAGATTGTGCCCAGACACAGGGTCTCTACCACACACCACTGAAGCAGGGTGAGCAAGCACAGTCACAGCATTCCTGTCCTCCTCCCACACCAGTTCCAACAGGTGTCTCAACCATTAATTAAACCTGGGTCACATTGGTCACATTCAGGGCTTTATTCAGTGACATTCCATTAAAAAACTGAACCAGTGTAAAAGTAAAGACAACAATTCCCTTTTCCAATGTGTGATTTTTCTGTGGAGGGCACTTTCTCCCTATATGCCAGATTTAGTATAATCATCTGTGGGACTACTGTACTTTGGAGAATGGGATACATTAAACTGCAAAAATATATTTTAATGAGCTTGTATTTGCCATAGAGATTGTTCTAGTACTTGACTATCACACAGGTGGTAAAATTCTGTCATGCAGGTCTAGAAGAAACTGACAGTATAATCAGAAAGGGATTATACATATCAGATGCAAAGCACCATCAGTTACTATAAGAAATACAATCCCAAAAGGCAAGGATGAATACAGAAAGCTGTGCAGTGATAAATAAATGGCAAAATAGTGAACAAAAATTGCTAATAACTCTAATGAATACTTCCTCCAAGCAATAGCCTCAGTAATCCAAGACAATCACACCATCAACTCTCTCAGCATCCGTACCATCCCATCCCTATAACTAACCATTTCTAACTCAAACCATTCTCTACCTCAGCCATAAAAAATATCTCTTGAAACTCAAAGCAAGTCATGTGGAAGATAACATTCTCCTGAAATTTCAAAAATAGCCACATCATTTCTAATAAATAGATCCATTCAAAGATTTCCATGTCCATAACATCTGGATGAAGGCATACATAATCCCCCCTCCATAAAGGAGCATCCTCAGCCAACTTCTCTGACTTCAGACTAATTGCTATATTGTCCCCATTGTCCAGAATATTAAGAAAAGTGTATCCATAACCAGCTACTTTACTAGTGAGCATCAAATCATCTATTCTTACCCACACAACATGGCTTTCAGCCCACCCATAACACCACAACTTCCCTACTGCACTTCACTGATACCAAAAAAAAACAGAAATAGTGGCTATATAGTACCATCAGTACTTCAAGACTTGTCCAAAGCATTCAACATTGTCTCAAACCAAAAAACTATTAACGTCTCTTTGTTGAGTCTTTCTTCCTCTTCCTTGACCTTGTTCAAAACTTACATCACCTATCTGATAGATCCAAGCATTCAAGTGCTAACAAGAATATTCAGGTAGGAGTGCCACAAAGATCCATACTTGGACCCCTTTTGTTTAACATTTTCATTAACGAATAACAATGAAAATTGTCAAGAGACACAAACGAATAAATCAAGAATCCAAGAAAATAAAATAAAAAACTTACGGACCGCGTAGTGAAGGCTGTAGAATACAAACTTTAATAAAATTGAACCAAACAACTAAGCCCTTTCGCTAATATCATTTAGCATCCTCATAGTCAAATTTGGTTTAAAACATACACATCACTTTTAAAGGTAGCAGCAACCAGTCACATAATGCCCTAATTCTTACATCATCTTTGACCTCATTTCCTTTAATTTGTTAAAACTTTTAAACATTTTTTATAAATAAAACCTAAACATGAGTGAAATAAAAGCCACCATAATTTCATAATCCAATACATATAAATATTAATAAAAAATATATGTATATATAAAGTATATAGTAAATTATAACCCTATTTAAGATACTTAATAACATTTGCTCTTTGTCTCAAAATGGGCCTAACAGATACATTTTAATTTAACTCTGCTACCTTTAAAAGTGATGTGTATGTTTTAAACCAAAATTGACTCTGAGGATGCTAAACGGTATTAGAGAAAGTGCTTAGTCATTTGGTTCAATTTTATTAAAGTTTGTATTCTACAGCCTTCACTACGTGGTCCGGAAGTTTTTTATTTTATTTTCTTGGGTTCTTGGTATTTTCATTAATGACCTGCATACTTCTGCCAAGCATGCCACTCTTACACAATAAGCACATGACTCAACATTCATGTAAACAGTCTCCAAATTAAAAAAAAATTGTAGGAAATTATACAAGAATCATTTACATTTACTGAATCATGGCTCAACAACTGATAACAATTACTTAACCCCCAAAAATAAAAGTACTACTATTCACTCTTAAAACTCACTCTGAAAATAAGGCCTTTCTCCAAATCTCCAAAAATACTCCAGTTGAACAAGTCATAAGTAAAACAACCTGAAATTCAACCTACTCTTCCAATCATTCATTAAAAAGCTCATCAAAAGCTCAGTCTGCTATACAGAACAAAACGTATCTAACAGAAAAGACTAGAGAAACCACAGCTAAAGCATAATTGCTATCCACCCTCTTTATGCCCCTTCTCACATCACCAACCTACAGACTACCACTCAAACTAAACTGCAGAAAAGCTATAACAAAACTCCTCACTTTACCACCATCTTCCCTCTAGAACTCTCCACTGCCCTGCTCTTAACTCCCAAACCATCTTCATTATTCTCAGCTACTCTTAACCCACAGACTGATAGACAATAATGATAAGTACCCTGCATTAAAAGGTATGATACAACTCTATTACCCTACTATAGCCCTGCTCCTTTCTATCAGCAAAGCTCAAAACACAGTTGGAACCACTCTGTACTCAATCTCTGTTGCAACCTCATGGAACTCCCTTCTACCAGATCCCAAGCTCCTCCAAAATCACCAGATCTTTGAAAAACTCCCTCCCACTAGACCCCAAGCTCCTCAAAAATCACCAGATCTTCAAAAAACACTTATGTGAGCACCTCTGTATATCCTGGCTCTATAATTGCACATCCCAAGGATAATACTACTACTGCCCTCTCAACCCTCTCTCCTTAAAACCTCTCTTTACTCTCTCCCACTTCTCCCTCACTGCCAACTTAGTCTACCTCACTCATTGTGTTTCAATAGTCTACATCTCTGTGTCCTACAATACCTACTATCTCTTACTTTATTGTACCTCCTTTTCATTTACTCAGAAAGCCTGGTGCTTAATCCACCTTCCATCTGGTACACCAATCTACATCTCTTCTTATTACTTCTGCCTCTCCTCTCTACTTTATGTAAGCTAGTTAATCTTATCTGATCTTTAAACAAGAATTCACACTTCCAGACTACTGACACAAAGTAATTAAGAAGTGACGACAGACTGCTTGTTGTACCTCACTCCAAAAGCATTGTATAAATGTAAGCTACTATACTCTTCCTAACAATTCTAATAATATAAATAATGTATGCATAACATTGCATTACCTAAACTACTACCTGAATACCTCTCAACTTTCCAGATTTTCGCAGAATGTCCAGATTTTTGACTCATATTTTTGCTCTGTTCTGCATAGAATTTGTGGGTTTTTTTTCTGAGAAATCATTGAGGAATCAAATTACTAAATTATGGCATTTGAGTTTCAGACTTTATATCATTTAGAAAATGCATATCAATGCAAGACATGTTATTCTAGCAAGTACGACCAACAAGTTGAAAAAAACAAAAAACTGCTAAAAGTGCCGACTGCACACAATAAGAGAACGCTGGTAAAACCAAGTTACAACTTTATTGTTGCAAACTGCAATACAAATAATCCCAGTAAAGGTAAGCGCTTTCGGCGAGTTCAAATAACCCGCCTTCATCAGACAATAAGTAAACACGGGCAGAAACATTTTATACTTGACTGACAAGGCAGTAGCCCAATGATTGAAAGGCAGATGAATTAATTACGTGAGATAACTCATTAAAAGCTCTTAAAGAAATAGGATAATCAACAACTGTTGAAAAGCCGTTACAGGCAATGCTTTACATGTGGTGTTTGCTCCCAATGTAAACATATTAAGGTGGGGAGTAGGTTCAACATTAATGGTAAGGAGTATAAGATAACTGGACATTATAATTGTGAGTCCAAGGCGGTGATTTATGTAGCACTCTGCGATGTATGCAGTGTGTTCTACATTGGTAAAACCGAAAGAAAGTTCAAATGTAGAATATATGAACATCAACATGCCATTATCAAAGAAGATGTCGCCAATGCCCTGGCTAGACATTGCATCAAGCATTCAGGGCACTCCTTTCATTTTTGTGTTCTACAACAAAGGGAGATTGACATTAGGGGCGGACCATGGCAACTGAGGTTAGAAATTGATGAGTTATTATGGCAGATTAGGACCAGGGCTCATATACTTCCTGGTATCAACGAGGCTCTGTCAATAAAATGTGTCTTGAAATGGTTGTCCCATAATAGGTAAACATCTTTTTATATTTACCTATTGTAGTACTATTCCATTTATTTTGGGCTCTAACTGTATTATTGGAGCTTTCATTTATAATAGCAATATATGTCATTCAATCTCTAGCATTATTGAAGCTTTATTATTAGACGTTCCAGTCATTTATTATATGACTATGGAGCCGGCCTTTTTTTAATGCTGGCCATACGTCTCTCATTTTGAATATCTATAGCTGTCATTACAGTAAAATAGTATAAGGCTTAAGACATTTTTGGAAGGGTTCACTTATTCTGTTCGCTCAGTTCAACCGATTGAGTCGGACCTAATAGAAGTATGGTAAATACCAGGACCTTTCAGAGTGTCTCATTATTTTGCATAGTAGTTTAGGGGCTTTTATGTATTTCGTTGCTGCATTATTTGACAGAATATTTTCATGTATTTGTAGTACATTGTCTTGGTTTATGAAAGTGTGGTACTATTCCATTCAATGCAATATAGCAATGTAAAGCATTGCCTGTAACGGCTTTTCAACAGTTGTTGATTATCCTATTTCTTTAAGAGCTTTTAATGAGTTATCTCACGTAATTAATTCATCTGCCTTTCAATCATTGGGCTACTGCCTTGTCAGTCAAGTATAAAATGTTTCTGCCCGTGTTTACTTATTGTCTGATGAAGGCGGGTTATTTGAACTCGCCGAAAGCGCTTACCTTTACTGGGATTATTTGTATTGCAGTTTGCAACAATAAAGTTGTAACTTGGTTTTACCAGCGTTCTCTTATTGTGTGCAGTCGGCACTTTTAGCATGTTATTCTAGCAACTTTCCAACTTTATAAAAGGAATATTTAAAATTTGTCCCTGATTCTGTGCCTTTATCCTCCCATTACGTTTGGATTTGTCTAGATGTCTTGCACAAAGAGGTTGAGGAGTATCAATACCTGATTTGATAGTTTTGTATTGCGTAAAATCTACCTGTATAATTTGCTATTGCACTTTAGCTCAGCTTTGATAACTGAACTTTAATTATTGGAACTTTTCTCTCTGTGTCTCCACTGAAAAGGGGCTTGCTGATCACCTGGATTTCCCTGGTAAACAAGTGTAAATAAATAAAATGAATAAATAAATATATGTCATATGCCTGTAAGACACAGTAGGTAAGCCACAGTGGTACAGCAGTAGCATTGTCGCCTCACAGCAAGAGGTTCTCCCATTCGATTCTCAGCTGGAGCACCTTCTGTGTGGAGTTTGCATATCCTCCCCGTGGTCGAGTAGCATTCGAAAGACATGCGTGAATGGGCGTGACTTCGTTGAAGGTTGGGCATCGAGCTAGTACCTCGGCACTGTAAAAATCTACTGACTGGAGTTCTGCTGTGGTGACCCCTAACTGGGAAAAGCCGAAAGAACAACAACAACATGCCTGTAAGACACAGTGCAATATGTATTACTATATACTACTGAACTATCTAGATGATGATGCCAAAAATGTCAGTGATAAAAGGAAAACATGGAGAAATATATATGAAACATATAAAGGAGAATGTCATTCACATCAAGAATGGTTACTGCTGCTATCAATCCATACTTCAAATTGTGAGGAATATAATATTTAAGAAACATAGAGGCAATCTTATCGCATCAATCCACTGTATGTAAGCATCATATCTCCACAACACCACATCAATCACATCATTCTACTAGGCCTATAACTTATGCTGAGGCTGTAAAGGAAAACTTACTGAAACCTTCAAGAACACACTTTAAAATATATTCTAAAAACAGCAGCGTAGCAACATCAAAATGCTTTATTAAAACACAAAGCTTTTGGATACTCAATCCTTCTTCAGTGTGATGATAAGTAATGATACAAAACCAGTTAAATATAATTCAACAAGTTCACAAGACACAGCCTAACCAATCAAAAACTAACAACAATTAACCAACAAAACAATTAAAATACAAGTTAAAATTATGTAAATAATTTCAAACATAATTGTTTCGGTTTTAAAACAGATTTGATGCTAACCATTTTGTTTAACCCAGGTACATGGTTTGCTTGCATTCATAATTTCCAAGCATATTCTTTCAGTTCTAATTTATTAGCCATATCACCACCTCTCAAATCCTTAGTAAGTATATCAATCACTCTAAATGCAAAATCATGCTGACTCCCATTCTCAGTTTTATGCTTAGGCAATCCATTGGTTATAGCATTTCTACAATTGTCCGATCTATGTTCAATAATGGGTTCTTTAAGCTTTCTGGATGATTTGCCTACATAAAAACACATACAGCTTTTACAGATAGCCAGGTAAACAATAAAAGTAGTATTGCATGTTGCAACACACTTAAAATTGTATATCTTTCCTGACATATGATGTGTAAAACTGGGATCACTACGTATGGCATTGCAGAAAGAACAATTAAAACAAGGGAATGTACCTAATTTATTAGAATCTGACACTTTCTATTGAAAGTAATATCTTTATAACATAAATGTCTCTTCAAATTAGGACAGTTTCTATAAGCAAAAGAAGCGTGATTTCCCAAAATTCATTCAAGATCAGGTAAGGCTCTCAAAATAGGCCAATTATTTGTTATAATATTTTGAAAGCATCAGTACATCTACTATAAGTTGTTACATGACGTAAAACAGATATTTCAGTTGATGGTGTATTAAAACAAGCACCATCAAAGAAATAAGGTTTAGCCTTTACATTCCTGTTTCTCATAACATCTTCTCTTATTCCATCCAGCATCTCACTATTATAACCCCTCTCTCCAAATTCAACTGTCATATCATGGTTTTGGTTAATTCAGGTTTCAATCTCTGTATTCATCCTACTTGCCCATAAATATTGACTTTTGACAATTCCCTTAAAAGCATGTTGAGCATGCATGTTCTTCCTGTGTAAATGTTTTTTATGCACATTTTTCCTATAAATACTAGTACTAATTCCATAACCATTATAAACTAATTGTACATACAAAATGGATGTCTGTTGTGGACAAATTAATGTCAAACTTTAAAAAATCAGTAGTTTGATTAAAGAAAGCAATAAATTCAAAAAAATTCTCATGCTGACCATGCCATATCAAAAATACATCATCCACAAAATGCTTGTAGATGAAAACTCTACAGGCACATTACAGACAAACGTTTCCTCCCATTCATTCAATGCAAGATTAGCATAATATAAGATTTATTTATGTAAAATTATTGCCGAAGTGAACCAGAAAAGGAATCCCCCTGCTTGGCATTTATTTTGCAGACTTCTAAGCCAATATACCGGAAGTATGGTTGATCAACTTTGCTTATTCCTGCAAGCTAGGTACTGTTATTTACTCATCCACTGACACTAAACAGTTCCAGCAGGGACTGGAATATGCAACTACCCGATGTGCTGAAAAGGGTGTAAAATTAAATGTAAAAAGTGCAATGGAATAATGTTCAGCAAAAAAGCTCCACCAATCTCATATGTTATAAATAGTACTCCTCTTCAGACAAAGTCATATAAGATCTGGGTACTCATGTGGATAACTCTCTCTCATTCGATCATCATGTTTCAACTATACTCAGGAAATCCATTAAACTTCCTAGTTAATTACTAGGCGCATATAGTCAAAAGACAAAGACGTGATCCTACCTTGATATTCTTTCCTTATCTGATACATCACTGAACACAATGCCCACAATGGTATATGTACAAATCTGAGCATATCACTTAGCTGGAAAGGTACCAACAATTTATAACCAAAAAAAATGAAAGTTCTATCCAGAAAGACTAGCACAACTCTGATTATATTTAGTAGTGCACTGGCTGCACCAGTGCTAATTGTGTACAGCTTTTTGAGTAATGACCCGATCGTACATGATCTACTTCTTCACAAAATAAGTGCCTCTACAAATACTCACATTACAGACCTAAATCTATATTCAAACATAAACAAGACTATTTGCAGGGATAGGGTCCTAACACAGCAAATTCACAGCTCATTTTCAACTATGGTTCAAAGTACAACTTTGGCTACCTTAAAGGCTAGCCTTATGACAGGAGGGGGTAGAAGCAAAATTCCACCAGACTTATCATGTAAGGTCCTGCTTGATTTGGGAAGAAGGCAGTACTGAGTGCTTGACAGAGATGTCAAGAACATTAGTTTTTTTATGCTTGAGGGTATATATGACTAGGACTCCTACTGTTTCCCTAGTATTATCCCATTATTCTTATATTCCTATGTTTCTATGTAAAAATACACACACACACATATTGTGAAATTCCAATATATATATATATATGTGTGTGTGTGTGTGTGTGTGTGTGTGTGTGTGTGTGTGTGTGTGTGTGTGTGTGTATATATATATATATATATATATATATATATATATATATATATATAGATTGTGAATAAACTGAAACACTGTCATCTGTGTTAGCATGTCTGGCAAGAGATTTGTCTATATTTTCAGATTAATTTGTATACCAGTATGTCTAATAGTGAAAACATAAATAAGTTTTTTAAATGTTGAGCATTTCCCTGTCTAAATAGAATGTTCAAAAAATGTGTCAGTGTTTTGATACATTTCTAATTGCACATTCTAAAGTACAATCTGTAGGTGATGCCATGAGACAGGAAAAATAACTTTTTCAAACTGTTGACTGTTATTTTTAAACTTAGACAGTTGAGACTGTTAATCCGGACAGTTAGACAAGTCTGTCAAGTGCTGGGAAGTTTATGAAGACTTGCAGTCAGTTACACCAAAAACTGTAAGCATGCCTTTGTCTTGCTGTTATGTGTTAGATTAGATCAGGGACAGTATTCTCTAGTTAGATTAGGAAAGCTTAGTCATTAAGATAGAGTTTTTCTAGAGTGATGGACTTCTATCCTACAGTTTAATTTTACATTTCTGGTGATTGAATTCTGGTGTTTACTGAAAGTTATTGATTTACATTCTTGTAATCATTTTACTTATCATTAAGTGTTTCCATTACTTTACATTGTGTCTGGAAATCAATGTTTTTCTTTACAGATCAGAGAGTGCTTATACCTGTTTGATACTCCCCAGGTCACCTCGAAGCCCTGGCCACTTCTAGTCATAGCAATCATTTTCTTTGACATTGTACACCCCTTTAGAAGGGCATGAAGATCCTGTCATTGATCACAGCATTACTGTATTATTTTGGGGAAGGGATACAGCTGGAAATCTTTGTCAGGCTTTTCCATAAGTGTTTGGATGTGTGAGATTTAAATTTACTTTGTGTATAAGTGCATCAGAGGGCTTAAACTGGGACACTATGCTCTGAAGTATGTAATAAGGAGCTACATTAGGGGTGGACAGAAATATACCGTCCCATCTCAGATTATTGAGCATGTTCCTGTTGTGCTCTTAGGGGAAAACAGTCTCACACTGGAGTCAATAGTGAGGATTGAAGCTCCTTAGTTACTGATCCAGGATAGTAAGGGACATCACATTTTATTGGTGGCATTCTGGTGGGGTATTGGCTGGACATCACATGTGCATGTGTGTGTGTGTATGTGTGTGTGCATATATATATATATATATATATATATATATATATATATATATATATGTGTGTGTGTGTGTGTGTGTGTGTGTAGATATAGATTAGATATCTAGACTCACTTGAAGCACTCCTTAAAATGGAGAACATCGACATTTGTGCTGTAACAGAGACCTGGTTCAAGACAGCAGAAAGCACCCCTGCATTACCAGGCTATAACTCATTCCACACCTTTCAGCCCCAGAACTTGGACTGAAGCTCCAAAGGCGGTTGTGTTTCCATATTCATAAAGGATGTGCACACCTCCAGACTGGTAGCCAAACATAACACATCAGAGATACTTCAGGTGCAGCTAACATTGGGTAAAACAACAATTCAGGTCATAGCCTGCTATAGGTCCCCAACCGTGTCCCAAGACTCACACTCCACGTTCCTAAGCACCCTGGAGAATATTAGAGTCTAACCTAGCACTCTAATACTGGGCGACTTCAACTACCCTTTTATTATCTGTGAAAACTATTCATATACCAATACACTTGCCCAACATTTCCTGAAATTAATTCATTCCAGTACCCTGGACCAGCTAATTCTTACCCCCAGTAGAGGTAGGAACATCCTTGACTTGGTCATTACTAACATGAGTGACAGTTGCTCTACACCAATAGTCAACTCTTCGCTGGTTAGATCCGACCACAAACTAATCACCTTGGAAATCCACATCTCTCCCACCCATCCACCCACCCCCTGCAGAGGTAAACACCATGAAAAACTTCTCCAAAATTAACTTTGGGCTCCTAAAAACAGAGGTGGCTAACTTCACGACACCAATGCACATGGGGAATATTTGCATGACTGCTGAATCATACACCAATGCACTGTACGAACACATACACAAATGCATGGATCTCACCATACCCAGTACAACCAAGATGCTCTCCTCCTAAAAAAGGAAGCCAATCTGGTGGTATCCTGCCATAAAAAAATTCTACAGTAGAAGGAGGAAACTGGTGAGAAATAAGGTGAAGTCCCAAGATGTGGAAAACTCCCTTATCACCCTCAACAAAATGTTGAGATCCCTCATCAAATCCTCTAAAACTAGCTATGAAAACAGAATTGCAGCAGATAGTAAAGACAACCACATGGCCTTCTATAGTCATGTAAAGAATCTCCAAGGCAATACCCAGATTTGCTCGGAGCTACTGCACAATGGTACCTCCTATATCAAGCCAACAGATATTGCCAATATACTGGCCAACAGATTCAGTGCCAACTTGACCCCCCTCAAAAGACCAATCACAATACCAGTAGATTGCCAGGTACCCAGTATTACTGCTGCACAGGTTAAAACAGCACTGTCCAAAGCCAAGAATAGAGCTTCTATGGGACCTGACAATATCACTGTCTGTGTTCTACATGAACTATAGAGTGAAATGGCACCTCACCTGTGTGCCCTGTTCAATCACAGCCTCACCAAAGGCTTTGCCCCTATTGGATGGTGCACTGCTACAGTCATCCCTCTCCACAAAGGAGGAGCAACTACAGACCCTGGGAACTTTCGCCCCATTAGCCTGACAAGTCTGATATGCAAAGCTATAGAATGCATCATCATAGATTCATAGATTAGTACTAAGCTAACTGCCCTTACAAGCCATTTTAAGCCTAGCCAATTATCCCTTGTGAGACTCAAACCCTGCACCTTGTGTTTATAAGGCAAACATCTTAACCATTAGGCCACCTTCCCAACCTATGGACCTAATAAACAAGGATATAGGGGAATCTCCAAACTCTGGATCCCACACAGTTTGGTTTTATGAAGGGTAGATCATGCCTGCTCAACTTGGTCAACTTCTTTGAGTCAGTCACCAGAGCTGTGGATGAAGGCAAGATGGTTCATACAGCCTACTCTCATCTGGCCAAGGCCTTTGATACCATTCCCCACTCAGGAACCATAGAAAAACTCACTAAGCTAGGCATCATCTCCTATATCACTAGGTGGGTTGCAAACTGGCTCATGGATAGATCTCCCAATGTGAAAGCAGCTGCCTCCAAGTCAGACTGCTGCCAGCCACGAGTGGAGTCCCACAGGGTTCGGTCTTGGGTCCTCTCAAATTTAGTATCTACTTCTCTGGAGTTCAGGCCAACACAAAGGGACTCTGGCTGACAAAGTTTGCAGATGATTGCAAGTTGGGAGCTATTATTAACTCCCTAAGTGATGTTGACGTCGTACAGAAAGGCCTCATTGAGACCAACGACTGGTGTCAGAACCATGGCCTTAAGCTCAATGCCAAAAAATGTGTCATCATCCCCTTTAGGAAAAACTTGGTTCCCACGAATTACCACATTGATGGTAGTCCACTTAACACAGAAGGCTTTATAAGATATCTGGGAACACAGGTTGACAGCAACCTCTCTTTTGACCACCGCATTGCCACTGTGGTCAGAAAGTCCTTCTATGTGGCAAATCTCATTACTAAGGGTTTTGCATCCAGGAGGAAAGAAGTCATTGTCTCCCTATACTCTTCCCCAGTTAGGCCAATCATCGAGTACAATGCCACATTTGGCATGTACCTCACTAGACACCTGCAACAACTGGAGAGGCCACAAAAGTACCTCACAAAAAGGATCCTAGACCTTAAACACTTGTCCTATATGGACAGACTCAAAAAACTCCAACTATTCTCTGTCTCATATCACCTACTTAGAGGCAATCTCTGCTTGACTTACAAAGCCATGTCTGACCCAGTTCTGTTAGAAATGCTACATCTAAAGAAATCCCAATCCCTCCACACCACATGCTCCAGAGACCTCAGCCTCATTACCACAATCAACAGAACATGCTGGAGGGACAGGTTCATAACCCAAAGACTGCCCATGCTATGGAATAGACTTCCCATACATGTCAAGCAGAGCACCTCACTGGCCCTCTTCAAGCAAAATCTTGATGAGTGGATGGGAAATAGAAAATCCACCACAGGGATCACTCCAGTGGCTCTACTTGACAGAGACATTGGGCACTAAGTTCGGGTGGCACAATGCCAGGGTAATCGTATGGGCTAGGCTTGTAAAGGCTCCAGGGCCATTAGCCTAGTACACACCTATGAATCTATGAACCTATATAGATATCAATATATTTATATAGATATAGATATATATAGATATAAAGTCCATTGAAACACTGGAGATAGAGTATATAAAAAACATGTTTCATTCTTCCATTTTAATTCACAAGGGTAAATGAAAAAAACATCACCTCAGATTTTAAAGTTAACAAAACATTATCTTTAAATTTTTTCCAGTATAAGTATTTAAAGTCCATACAGCATTTTAGCATTTTTAGAAATTGGTTGCAATCAAGGAAAATTCTAGGCTGTAGACCTTTCTCAATTCTTAATATTAACTTTACAAATTTGCCTGACTGCTCTGTCCCATTCCACAGGGTCGTTGGATGAGGTACTGCTAACCCTTGTTGATACTTGAGATGAGAAATTATCTTCCTGATTTTAGTTCTTTTGGCTACTTCCTTTTATATCACCATAACTGGAAATCAGTGCCTTGTAACTGGGTAGCACAGAATGTCACCTAGCTATTTATAAGAATATTACCAAACTCCATCCTGCAGCACACTTAAAAGCACATTGCATACTTTTCAAAGTCATCATGTTACATTCACTCTTTCTCAGCACAAAACCAGGGGTTTGGTAATTGTAATAATGATTTTTTATTGTGTGTGGCATTGTTAAATATTTGACATATCCTAGGTTCTTTATCAACTTATCAGTTTTGGACATGGGATAGCTATACAAGTTTGAAATGTTATTTTCTTTTCCTAAAATCTTTGCAAAATCAGATATTTCCATTGGGCTTAGGGACTATCACTGCTGGGCTGCTCCGGTCCCTCAATGGATCTTCTGTCAGGCCTAAGTTGGGCATTTTGGAACTTCTCTTATTAGTTGTTTCTTTAAAATCTGAAACTCCATAAGGTATTATTTTAACTTCATCACAATTATTCTTTCAATAATATATTCCATTAGTTTAGTAACCCCCCCCCCCCCCAGCATTTCTTAGTGCACTGTTTTATCTCTTAATAAAATGATCTTATTTCCTGGTTTTTTTTTGTACTTTTGACAAGGATTCATCCTGGTGCACTTCATTTAGAATTTTTCTGGTCTCTCCTGTCTGAATTTCAGCTTATAAGCTACTCAATGAACTTTGTACTTTTTTCTCTGATTGCAGTAAATTAATGTGAAATATTTTCTCTGTCTTTTTCTTTGTTGTCTGTCCTTTTTCTAAGTCCAGAATCTAACAGTATCCTGTAAGGTTTTGGTCCTAGAAACTGGTGCAGAGTGCCTTTCTTACCTTAACTCACTCTACAAGATGTTGTCTTTCTGCTCCAAATAGTTGTAAATAGTAATGGGACTATTCTGTTGATTTATCTCACTCTACAACCTTCATTATATACTACTTTGCTATACATAAAGTGTCATCTTCACATTGTGCTTTTTAAATATTATGTAGCTTATTTGTTCCTTTACTAAATTGTGATTGCAAACCCTCTCCTCTGCAGCTGTTGGGAGAGAAGCACACCATTATGCATACCAGTTTAGCAGACATTCAAGATTAGATATTGGTGAAAGATAGGTAATAGTACTTAAATACATGTGGGACATTCCCAGCCCAGAATTGTTGCACCCAAGTGTCCAAGATATTCCCCCTTCCATCTTTTCAGGTCATCATGGTGGTGTTGACACTGCTCACCTATGCAGGGAATACCAGTTACACTGGTGAGGGATCCCAGGCCTCCACCTTGCACCCTGAGCCCTGGTATCCTCCCTGCATCAGCCACCCCTCATGGTTTTTAACAAGGAATCAACCATGACTCTGCACTCCTGTAAACCCCACTGCTGTGCCCAAAAGTGCAAACCCTCTTCAACACCTTCCATTGTATCCTTCAGAGACACCTCCAATTGATTATGCTGTATTCCCACCTGTTTGGCTTAATATACTTTGCTTTCCCACCCTTAAACACCATTGGGCAATATTTATAGCTTCATAGGTTCATAGGTAAGTATTAGGCTATCTGCCCGAGGGCATCTATAAGCCTAGCCAGAATTAGTTGGTTTTCGCCGCCCCCTTAGTTTAGTTCCCTGTGCCTCGGTCCAGCAGAGCCATTAAAAATGTGGTGCATCACTTAGCAGTGCACAAACTAGCACAGCTCAGCTGAGCAGTGCTAAAACCCATGTGCTTAGTAGTGCTTAGCTAAGCAGAGCTAAGCAGTGCATAAACAATTTCAGCCATTATTGTGTTTGTGCGGTGCTTAGCAGGTCTTAGCAGAGCTTACATGAGTGCAGCAGGCCAGTGTTTAAAATAATTTGCATAATTTCTATTTTGAACAAGAAAGCAACTATCTGTGCCAATACTGCTTGCAAGCCTCTTAGGCAATTTCTGTCTTGTACTGATTCTTACTTCAGGGTTCTGTTTCAGTTTGCCTTCAGTTCCTATACTCACATTTCTTACAGAATGGAGTTTCTTTTGCTGTGTCACTAGTATGTGTTTCAGACACCAGATCTTATCCTTTTTCCTGTCTAACCATGACCAAATTATAGCCCTTATTATAGCTTCAAAGCCATCTCTTCTCACAGTTTTGATTTTGGATAATTAAGCAAGTGTCATTGTCTTACTCTTTACCCATTCTTATACTGAATGGATGTATCATACTGCTGCTTTGACTCTTTCTTGTTAAGTGCATCAGCCTGCCACACTGTGACTATGGATTCTCAAAATTCACATATTTTCCACAGTGTTTTAAAATGGGGGAATATTTTCCTAATACTTCATTATGTGTCAAATGAGGGGTTACAGTCTCAGTATGTTAACATTTTTTTCTAGAAATACTTGAATTTCTATATGTTTGATATGGTGTTCCTTTTATCATAATGAATGCATATCCCCTCTATGCTTTGATTGTCACTGTTCATTTGGTTATGTACCACAGGAGCCTTGAAATTGGCTATCATGCTTCCAGAGTTTAACAGAGCATGAACTTGTCTACCCTACATTACACTAGCTTAGTTGTAACACAGTAGTATCATGCTGATTCAGTTATCCTAAATGCAATCTTGCTGAATTCCACAGGAATAGTTCCACATGCAGCATGCGTTTCAGTTTTCATGCAAGTGGCATTCTTTACAGTATTAGTATATCAGAACTTACAATGACAATCTTGTCCCACATTTGAAACAAATAAAGATAGTACTTGCAGCTTTTTGTGTATTTTGTTTTTAGACAACTAAACAGAGAATTCAGATTTAAGCATTGTGTTACTGACTAATACATATTCTACTAATGCTACCAGCTAACTGGTGCTCTTTTGGGTTTACCTTGTAAAATATTTTAAACCTACCAACTGTTAGAACTGCTAACATTTTTGCTATCAGGGTCTAACCAAAGCTTTAAATATCTTTCAAAGCATGCACTAATTCTCTAACAGTCTTTCAACATGAAATGTGCAATTATAATATTTATTTTTTTAGGAAACAACCCCATTCCTAGCTAAAAGGTTTTTTTTTTAGTTTATCATTGTCTATGTAGTCAATTCCACAGTTTTAATGTACATTTTGGAGCCGCTTTTGTCAGCTGGAATGACATGATTTTTGAACAGTCTGCTCTGCTCCACATGTAAACTGGTGCAAAGCTTAAAAATGACTAGATTTGATTCTAAGTTATCATGCTTTGTTAGTCTGTTTATAGTACAAACAGTCTTGGAGTTGGCAGCCATGTTACACAGTACAAAGAATACAGTCTGGAGTACTATAAAACCTCAAGCTAACAAACGTTTCAAGGGTTATATAAAATACAAGACAAGGACAAATATATACTGAAAAAGCTCACTCTAATTATTCAGTTATAGTATAGGAATACTCGTCAAGGAAGCTTAGTATTCAAGACATCAATTTGCAATGTAATGAACTGCAAAATATATATCACTTCCATTCTGTCTAATAATAAAGATCTACACTTTTATGTATAGATGCAACCTGCCTCTTGACAAAAAATATCTTAATCAAGAAACATTTATTGATGACATTTCTATAAATGTTCCACGATGGAGTTCTCCATGTTTTTATTTCTATAGTCCTTAAGCTGACCCATGAATCTAATTTTCACCGTCCCGGTGCCTTTTCCCATATAAAAATGTTACAGGAGCATACTATTGATACATTGCCATGAAAGAATGACATGTAAAGCTGCCATGTATATGGAATGTTCTCACAGGAAAAGACCAAGAAGTATCCCTAGCTATAATCTTACCTACCATACAGCCTCGCAGGGTTTATTAACTAAGTTATTAAACACAAAAGAGTGGCCTAATGGTCTAGGTGTTTGCCTTACAAACACAAGGTGTAGGGTTTGAGTCTCACAAGGGATAATTGGCTAGGCTTAAAATGGCTCGAAAGGGTAGTTAGCCTAGTACTAACCTATGAATCTAAAAGAAACATAACCAGAATTAATATAGCCACAATCAAGCCGATTATATGCTATCCTAGTCTTTAGACTTGACCCCACCCTACAGGAAATAAAAGGAAAGGCAGGAAGAGCCACAGATAAGATCTCATCACATAACAAAACTTTCCAATGTGCTTTTATTGCTACAGATATTTTTTTCAGCAATATCATTTAATTTAGTGAATAAAATAGGTTCAGTAATGTCTATTTTTTATCATTACTAGGCTCCAATAACATAAATGAATATGAAATATTCCAATATTGATAACTCTTCTCTGTAAACTTATGAAAATTAACATACTTTAGAAAACATAAATCAAAAGTAAAACACTAATGTGCAGTTCAGATAAATTTCCCCTTAAGTAATGCCCTAATATTATGTTTAGAATAGCATCTAATAACCCATAGTACAGAGTTAACAGCCATCTCCTTTTGATGTAGTGCAGGATACAGTGAAACATATATCAGAGAAATTTTAATATCAAGAAATGTGATAACTTGTTTATCACAAATTCCAGAAAAAGAAATTTCCTAATTATTAGAATGCACTAAAAATCATTAAACAATTAATAGAAACCTAAACTTAATTAATTAAAAATCATCAATATATCTGACATAAAATCTAATATATATATATTTGTTCAAGGAATTCATAAAATATTAGCATATGCAGGGGCAAAACTGCACCCATTGCACTCCCTTGGTTCTGCAAATAATAATTACAATCAAAATAAAATGTGTTAAACAAAATTCCAACAGGTACAAAAAAAATTCCTTTCAGGTCTATCTGGCAAGAAATTAGAAATAGCCTCATTTCCTCACTCATTTTTAATATTACCATACAAGACCTGTACATCCATGGTGGTCATAAAACAGTACTGTAGAAGGTCTAAAGCCTTTAATTTTTCTAAAAGCTAAGAATTCCTCATATAAGAATTCCACATATAACCAAGGGTTGTAAATATTGGTCCAAAAAAAGGAGACACTAGCTTTTCCAACATAGTGTCACATAGAGAAAGAATGTGTCAAAAGGGTAGATTGCTATGAGATTTATGGATCTTGGAAGCCCATAAAAACAGGTATATTCAGAAATTCTACCTGTAATAGTTTAAATGGTTCACTTGAAAAAAATCCTAGGATATAACATCTACTGTTACTGATCTATATTCACTGTGAAAGTTTCAGTAGTATCATCTGTTAATAATTTATAGGCAGCAGTTTTAAGAATGGTTAAACAAACCTTCTTGTAAAATGAACCATCCATAATAACTATCTTACCTCCCTTGTCCACTTCCTTGAGTACAGTCTTCCCTTCCCTACAAGTATGTTCAAGAGTTTTTGCAAGATAAACCATTCATGTTTTGCTAAATTATAACTAGTACAAACTTAATTAGATAACAATCTTTGAACATCCTATATAAGCAAATCTTATAAACCTCTATATAGCTATCGTGGACAAGTGAGCAAAAAAGGAGAAGTTTAACCACTAATCAGAGTGAATTAAAACTAGGTATTATGTTCTCAATTGTTTCTATTTCTTCACAAGCTATATAAAAAGAAATATCAGAAAGAAAATCCAAAGAAGATAAAGAGGAAGACATCCCCTCTTCACTCACTATGGTGTATTAATATTATTTCTGTAATCATTCTGACTCATGAAATAATATATGAGCTTAATCTTTCTAATAAACATGTAAATATCAATTAGTACTTCCGATGATCTAGATAAAGTCATGGGAAGAAATTCAAACCAATGCTTAAAATACCCAATTTCATATCACTAAAATGAAAATGTGACAAATTAACAATTTGCATAATGTCTGAAGAGATAAATAGCACATTCATAAAACCAATTTTATTATTAGATTCACAATCATCATTAAAGCCAATGACAAACTCAGGATAAAAAAATGAAAAAAAAAAAAAAACAATTGCACTGCTTCATTAAAACCCGATGTTGATTTTTTTGTATGTTTTTTCTGTTTATGTCCCACAACCTTAATTTCTACCAACTTATCATTGGGAGAAATGCCAGAATGTGATGACAAATTCTCTGACTGTTATGAAGTCACTATAGAATGAGCCAGATGGTCTGTTGCTGCGTAAGATGAATCTGCTTCTGCAGATACAAAGTAAACAAACCATTTATTTTGCCTTTATTCCTCTATGTACACAATTACATGGCATAAAAGAGTACATAATTCAAAGAAACAACTCTGAGAAAAGTATTTTTCCTAGATTTAATAAAATCCGTGTAAGTATAGTGTAGACCCTACGTGAAATGTTACCATGTCCGTGTACATGGTTACTGGTCAACAGCACTCCATGCATATTAATCCTGGTGCATTGCTGAGGGAGAGCTGTGGGACATAATTATTGAATCAGTGTAGGCAGGGTGGTGCTGTGTCCACAGATGAGTAACACACTCCCCATTTGTATTATAACAATGTAATTTAAATTTTTTTTAATAACATGTTTGTGTGGCACTGTGTGGAGCTCAGCAGTGCTAAGTGGTGCAGAGATACCTGCCAGACATCTAAAAATAGAAATCAGATATATTTAGTCTGTAAAAGTCTAGTTTAAGCATAGCTGAGCATGTTTGCCCAGCATGCAGTGGTGCTCAGCATTGCTTAAAGGTAGCTTAGAAGTATATATAAAGGTATAGTAAGCGTTCACATATCCATGTAGCTAAATGGCTAGAGTTGTGGCCTCATGTGCAGTAGGCGCAGGGTTTTAATGCATAGAAGAGCAAGTTGTCTTTTTGCTCAAAATAGAAATTATGTAAATTATTTTAAATACTGGCCTGCTGCACTCATGTAAGCTCTGCTAAGACCCGCTAAGCACTGCACAAACACAATAATGGCTGAAATTGTTTATGCACTGCTTAGCTTTGCTTAGCTGGTTTGTGCACCACTAAGCACTACCAAGCACATGGGTTTTAGCACTGCTCAGCTGAGCTGTGCTGGTTTGTGCACTGCTAAGTGATGCACCACATTTTTAATGGCTCTGCTGAACCAAGGCACAGGGAACTAATCTAAGGGGGAGGCAAAGCCAACACATTCTGCTAGGCTTATAGGTGCCCTTGGGCAGATAGCCTAGTACTTACCTATGAACCTATGAACCTATAAATATTGCCCAATGGTGTGTAAGGGTGGGAAAACAGAGTATATTAAGCCAAATATGTGGGAATACAGCATAATCCATTGGAGGTGTCTCTGAAGGATACAATGGCAGGTGTTTGAGAGGGTTTGCACTTTTGGGCAAAGCAGTGGGGTTTTCAGGAGTGAAGAGTCATGGTTGACTCCTTGTTAAAAACCATGAGGGGTGACGGATGCAGGGAGGAAACCAGGGCTCAGGGTGTAAGGTGGAGGCCTGGGATCCCTCACCAGTGTAGCTGGTATTCCCCACATAGGTTAGCAGTGTCAACACCACCATGATGCCCTGAAAAGATGGAAGGGTGATATCTTGGACACTTGGGTACAAAAATTCTGGATTGGGAATGCCCCACATATATTTAAGTACTATTATCTGTCTTTCACCAATATCTAATCTTGAATGTCTGCTAAACTGGTATGTATAATGGCGTGCTTCTCATCCAACAGCTGCAGAGGAGAGGGTTTGCAACATTGAGGTGCATGCCAGGCACTTGGCCATGTTGTGCCGTGAGTACAGATGGATTGGTTGCAGGAAACATAGAGCGAGGAGGGAGGGGAGCCCCCCCCCCACACTTTTGCAGATCAATCCAACCTCCCAACTGTCTCAAATTGTATGCTCACATCATCGCGCACGTATTTCAAGGTTTGCAAGCGGGAACTGAACCAGACAGTTTCTGCTTATCTTCTGCTGGGAGGAGAAATGGACAGTTTCTGCTGCTATTTATGGGTTTTCTTTAGCTGCGAGAAGGTGTGTGTGTGTGTGGATGTGTGTGTGTGAAAATACCCCCAACAGGATACATCTGGTGTCTAGATGTACTCAGGCTCAAACCCTGTACCTTGGGTACAAGTAAAAAGAGCCTAATGTCCCTAGCCACCATCACTTGTGAATTTATGCCTCACATTTATGTTATATTCCTCTGGTTTTGCAGGAGTTGTAAAACAAAACCTTTTATTCTAGCAATTTTCTAAGATTATAAAATCAATATTTTAAATGTGTCCCTATTTTGGGGCTGTATCCCCCCATTATTGGCTGTGTTTTGTATTTTTGTGCTAAGAGGTTGAGAGCTATGGTGAGAAGTGAGAACTGAATTCACCAAATGATATGATAGCCATTTAAGTTTGTCTTCCTGTCTTTCAAGAAACTGCTGGTTTAGCTTAGTGATATGTTGCTCTGACTATAGTGCACAGAGTTCTGGGTTCAAGACTTGGTAGTGAAATGCATGGTTGTAATGCATTTTATGCAAGCAACTTTCCAAAATTATACAAGCAATGTTTAAAATGTGCCCCTGGATCCCCCCCCCCAATTGAAAATAAGTTCAAGAAGCTGTGCAACATGCCTATGGCTTACACTACTGTGATTCTGTATTTATTTATTGTGTGTAGAAGTAGACTGTTATGGAAATGTTCTGAAAAGGGCAGTTCTGTCATTATTGGTGCATGCATTTTGCTTCATTGCCTACTGGAAAAATGTTCAAACAATAAATTTAAAATGCAATTGTCTGTGGAAGTAGACCATTATGATGAACATGTTCTGAATAGGGCAGTTTTGTCATTATTGGTTAATGCATTTTTGTTTCATTGCCTACTGGAAAAATGTTTAAGCAGTAAATTTAAAATGGGCTCTAACTTAAGTCTAACAAGTGTGCTGTATTATACAAGGAATATAATGTAATACAATCAGGAAGGTAAATCAAGGAATGCATACATGTATGCATGGCCCTAAAAATGTGTTTGAAAACAGCCCAGAGGAAAGTGTGAAAGGCTCAAAATCATGGGCAAATTTTAAGCTTTACTCTTGTTACCAAAGCAATGGATTAAGGTAAAACAATTCACACCACATTACCTTGACCTGGCCAAGCCTTTTGACACAATCCCCTATTCTGGTGTAGTACAAAAGATGAATAATGTAGGAGCAAACACTTAGA
The DNA here is from genome assembly GCF_019279795.1 of Protopterus annectens. NCBI lineage: Eukaryota > Metazoa > Chordata > Ceratodontiformes > Protopteridae > Protopterus > Protopterus annectens. The sequence goes on from NC_056732.1 coordinate 1,129,832,167, forward strand.
TCACCAGCTGCATTGCCAGTTTGGCTCACAGGATGCAGGAGATCTAAACAGGGGAAGAGACCAGTCACCAAATGAGTCCCCCAGGGTTCGGTGCTGAGACTTTTTCTGTTTGGCTTATACATCTCAAAAGTAAAAGAAAATGCCAAAGAGCTTTGGCCAGCTAAGTTTGAGATGACTGCAGGCTAGGAGAAGTTATTGAATCCCCAAATAACTTAACCATCATGCAGGAAGGTTTGTCCCAAATAATAACTGGTGTCACAATCATGACAATGCCCTCTGAGAACTGATCCAATTGTTTGACATTTGGGAAGTTGTGTGTACAGTGACCTAACTTTTGACCAATGTGTGCCCAGCATCATAAGAAAACCTTTCTATATTGCACAGCTTATAAACAAATTGACTGTGACTAGATCTAGAGATGTTGTTTTCCCTCTTTACAAAGCTCTCATTATGTCAATCATTTTTTTATAATGCCCACTTTGGCATGTATCTGTCCAGCCCCATGCAACAATTGGAATACCTTCAGAGATACCTTACTAAAAGGATACAAGTCCTAAACAATAGGTCTTGCAATGACCACCTCAAAGATTTATTATTCTACTCAGTATCCTACAGAGTGCTTAGAGGTGACATGTCTGGCATACAAAGCATCCTACGACATAACACAGATGGACCTAGTGAACATCAGCAAGTCAAATGGCATCGGAAATACTCAGTCCAGGTATCTAAACTGAATGTTGTGGAGAGATGGATATATATCACAGAGGCTTCCACTGTTCCAGAACAGACTATCCATAAAAATAAATCAAAGCTCATCCATCCATATTCAAATGCAACTTGGATCTAAGGATGGGTAATAGAAAATGTACTCCAGGATTTCCCCTCATGCCACTAATAGATAGAGGCAGTTCCTAAATGCTGCATCCCTTACATGGCCCCCTGCAATTATCTATGGTATGATCACAGTTGTTGTCACTAGGGCTAATATACAATTATCAGCCATGGGGATAACTAAGACCAATCAGAAAATGTTAATTCAAGCACCAAAAGGGAATTGGCTAAGCTTAAAATTTCCTCCAAGTGAACCTATGCTGTGGTAGCAAATAGTTATAAAAATATTACCCTTTTTAGTTCACTAAGTGCCTCTGTCACCCCCCCCCCCACCAGTCTTTAACAGCTTCCGATGCCTATGTGCTTAGGTATATACAGTAAAGATTCTATTGCAATGAATGTGGATTTACACCTGTAGTGCATACTGCCAACTGTAGTGCCATAAGCAGGGAACACTAAAGCATTAACCATAATAAAGTACATGCAATAAAAGTTTGTATTGCAATAACTGTGGAAATACAGCTATGTTATAAAATCTACATAATGACAACTGTTGCGCAATAAAAACATGAAATTATAGTAGTAACTGATTGAAGATTTCTCTAATAAAGTCTGTTTTGTAATGACATTGGATGTAGGGCTGTCTTGCAAGATATCAATCATTAAAACTGTTCTGCAATAAAAACATGATATAGTATCACTACCTGCATGAAGGTATATCTAATGAAGTTTGTTGTGCAATAGGACTGTTTTGCATACAATCAATTATTAAAACTGTTCTGAATTAAAAAGATGAAATAGTTTGAGAACCTGTATGAAGGTATGTCTAATAAAGTCTATTATGCAAAAGGGCTGTTTTGCATTAAATCAATTATTAAAATGGTTCTGCAATTACAACACTAAATAGTATCAGTACCTGCATGAAGGTATTTCTAGTAATGTCTGTTGTGCAATAAGTGTAGGTTCACAGTTATTTTGTAAGAAATGACTTATGACAACTGGTTTGCAATGACACATGGACCAATAGCAAAAACACCAAGGTAAATTGTGTACAGCAGGATTGTCTTGTTTTCACCATTGCATGTCAGCGACAAGCATTCAGCCTGTGAGGTATGGTGCTGTAGTCAGGTATAACATTGTATTAGTTGTACACTGCAAATAGTAACCCATAATTGGATATTGTTTATTGACTTCACAGGTATTTCAACACACTAACAATGTATTGTGTACACCTGAGTTCAATGTAGTAATGTATACTTTACCTGGTATCTCTGTGCTTGAATGTCATACATCTGTGTTCAACTGTCACTGCAGTCAGGTATAAAACTGTACCATTATTAGCAGGTCATATTTTGGTGCCAGGTGAGCTCTATGCAAATATCACAGTGACTCAGTATCTCAGTTTGCTAAATGCTGTGAATGTAGTACATTTTTGCCACTCACAGACCAGGGTTCAAATCCAGGGCTGTGTAGATCTATATATTACAGTATCAGTCGCGTAATGTTTACAGATATTCTCTCCACAGGAACTACAGGCAAATGGGTGAGGTATCCCATATTATGAGTACATTATTGTGTGTTTACATGTGAAAGACTGTTACAATCATAACCAGGAATGTGAAAATAAATCATAAAATACAGGATATAAGTGTAATAATAATAAAATAAAATAAAAAAATAAAATGTGCAAGCTTTGGTATAGCTGCATGCCTGGAGTGTGTGTTAAAGGCAGCTGCAGTCAATTAATATATTTGATGTAGTTGTCCTCTGCAGTCATTGCTATTGAGTTCTATCCCCATGCTTGCCAAGCAAGGCATGATAGTTGTTAACTGTTTGTACTGTACACATAAAAGTCTCTCAAGTGTCACGCTGTCATGGACTGTAATTACTGTTGTGCAATCCCTCTGTCACATATGTATCATCCACATGTTTATGTGAATAGTAAAGTAACTCTACATCAGCCCACAGTACACCTTTGTAGTTATATAGGTACACCTGATGTGCAAGTGTTCTGTGTAGTCCCATGCAGATAGCTTGAGAGGTATGTATATGCTACATCAGCTACAGGGCACTTTCACACTTAAATAAAGGACAGACCTGTAGAGTAGATAGCGGTACTGCTGTCAGCTATATAACCTATAATGGTATTAATGGACTGTATTTCTCTCTCTCCACACTCCTTATCTTGAAATATTTATTATTGTTATGCATTGTTTATGGTTACTATTAGCATATGTTATTCCATAAACTTTATTTTGGGGCATGTGTTTTATTATTGTTATGTATTACAATGGTTGCATATTAACATACCTTGTTGAATTACCTGTTCTGTTGGCCATATGCCATAACTGTTACTGGCATGCTGTTAATAATGACTGTTCTTTTATTTATTGTTGTGTTTCACATAATATGCATTGAAGTGTAATGGGGTTATTTTCAATCTTCTGGCATGCTGTTATTACTAACAATGGTTTGGTTCATAACTAACCTAAATGTATTGCTTCACCTACATAACCACAGCACGTCAGGGTAGGCTGGTTCCTGCTGATCTGCCTACCATACATCAGCAGGCCATGGCACTGAGTCCCAGCATGTCTTCACTGGCCCTGCACCACCTTCAGGTGAAACTGTCTCAGGGGATAGCACCCGTCATCCCTGGGAGTGGTGGCGGAGGGACAGTAGTCACTCAGGACTGACTACCGGACATGGTGTACAGGATCACCTATGCCAGATTGAAGGCAAACTGGATGACCTGGTGGGATCAGGTGGCCCTGGTGGCCAGCTTCCAGCACAGCTACCTTCGGGGCAGTGAAGGAGCAGTGTGGACTGCCCATGGGTGGGGACCTCAGTCATGCTGCTGCCATCTGGAGGCACATGCACTTCAGATTCCACAACACCCTCCCCATCCAAGGTGTTTACCACCCTCATGTGTCACACATCATTCCTGTCTGCTGTTTTGCTGTCTTGTCTATCAGCAATTGCATCCTCACCTACCCACCTTACCTCCGTCATACATCTCTGCAGTGGTCAGTATTTGTACTTACCCTCTACGATGCTGTGGTCTCCACAACTCAGTAATGTCCATCTCAAAAACTAAGAAAGGGGCCAAGGCCTACATGAAGGCCTTATATATTGTGGTGCCATGTCATTGGCTAATGATACTGACATTCAGCTGTTTTGGATGCAATTAGCAATTCTGAGCCACAGATTGGTGCACAGGCAATTACCTGTTAATGAGCATTACCTACAAAAGGCAAGCAACTGCTTATGGGGAGCAGGTCTGTATGTGGTTTTACTCACATAGACAGCATATGTGCAAAGCATTTACAGAAGAATACTTCAGTAAAAGGAATACATCACTCTAACAGGTATGGACTACATTTCCCCATAAAAAGGGATGCAGATGGGAGGATGGCAGTATGGGAAAAAGGGATTAAAATACTAGGCTTGTATTAGATCTATGATAATGACATCTCAGTGATACTCTGCTGTCCGACATCTATAGGCATGCCTCTCAGTTGTCCCTGCTTTGAATCACATCTCTGCTCTGTCTCTGTCCATCCCTCCTACAACAGTCAGCTGTTGTAGTAAAGATAATGGATTACACGTACGACATAGTGACACTAAGTAAGGGTGTACACTCCTGTAACATCAAACTATGTACTGTAATTCACCTTCTCTCAGTTTGTCAGTGTCACACATAAATAGTACTAACATTGTAAAAGTGTCCCTAAATGTCCCTGATGTACTCTGGCTAAGTCCCAGTTTTGTGGACATTCATCCCTGTCTGGTTGAGAGCTATGCCTAACATACCTCTCAACCTCCTACAGTAAGAAATCAGGACAAAGCCATATTTAATGGGGGGACAAAGGCTCAAACTCAGTGACAGAGTATACATATTGGCCATACAATGTAAGAATGTGATTAGAGTAATAGATATTACTGTAGCATAAGTGTTGTCTGAGGGGGTCTGATGGGTAACATATTCTGTGTCAGTTTTGTGACAGCAACCATCAATCAGGGACATACATTTGTCAGACATGCACAAGTTTATGCAAGAAGGAGCACAGTTATGAGGCAAACATAGTGACATTCTGCAAACATCTGCATAGTTGAGAGGTATGATGCCTACAGGGAACATATACAACAGCAGGTTTGTATTGCTGTTTGTCATTGTGGCACACTGGTGTGGCTGGACTGTCCCCATATAGTTGGTGGAATAGCACACTGCTATTTGTCCGGCAGTGGCCATATCACATATTAGTGGAGATTTGCCCATAGGAGAAACACCAGAGTACACTGCAGTGATGGCTGTATAGACATACACCAGAATCTGTCACAGCACACAGGGGCATTACCCAGTATTGCTACTATCTTGAAGATAGCCACACATGTAGTGTGTCATCAACCTGTGGGCTATGACGTGTGAGGGAACAGTTGATAGTGCAGGCCATTATGGGTTTGTAGGGTCTGTACATAGTGGACATCCATGTATCTGGTCCTGTAATGTGCTCACCTCTTGTTGTCTTGCAGGAAAGATGTACAGACAGAGACATCCTCCATTTTCATCTGCAGAAAATAACGCTATACTGGATGCCTTAGACTCAACCACCACATCCTGCTTTCAAGGGGTCACCACAATCATGTCACAATCACATTGTGGGACAACCTTGTGAGGGCTGTTAATGATATTGGCCAACAGGATTGGACCTATCAGCAGGTTCAACACCGGACCACAGACATGGTCAATGATGCATGTCAAAGGGCAGCTGCTGTAGCCAGGGATCATGCTGCCATCAGTGGAGGGCTGCAACAGAACAACCACTCTCAGCCACAGAGTAATTCGTGGTGAACCTAGAATCAACCAACAGTTCCCAGCCAACCATCAAGTCATACATCCTAAAGGTGGGTGCCACAGCTTCCATATCAGAGGACCGTCCAAGTAAGCTTACTGTGTTCACCAGTATAATACATTAGCAATCATTGTGGCAGGCACTACAGACCAGTACATGGATGTCAGGTCTATCTCCATTGGAGGGGGGAATTAGCTTTTTCCCACAGTTTTGCACATGTACTCAGAATGTCAGCAATATAGCCAGTATCACATTAACTACTGTACATGTGGATATATGCACACATTACCTTGTAGCACTGCAACATGTGGTGTTGCTGACAATACCTCTCCCTCAGCTTTTCATAGGTATGTCAGGTATGGCTGGAGTTTGTGGCCCTGTACTTGGTTAGTGTGATACTGTTATTTTGTCAGATCAGATATACCCTATGAATGTTAAGGGCTGCCATTTTGCCTTATGCACAGCTGTTGTGCTTAGCCAGAGTAGAATAATTGTATGTTCAATTTCGAACCAGTTAACTACAGTGCATAGCCTAAGGAATAACAGGTGTGTATTTGTACAAATATTAACATGTTTGCACTTATAGTTATGAGCAAATATGCAGCCTGCCATACATGAGGCAATTACTCCATGATGCCTATTCAAACACAATAGGGATAAGGTACATACCTGAAGCAGTGCTACTACAACTTGCATATCATTGTCAAGATAAGTGTACTGTGTGCTGTGTATGTTCTGTTACATACACTGTCATATTGCATACCTCACAGGTGTATTGTACTGGTAATGTTACCCAGATGTAGGTGACATGCATGTTATACAGGGCCTGGTTTTTCTGTGTATGTTGTTGTGAGTGTGTTTGTTGTGCATGGGATCAGAGATGAGAAGATGTGGGACAGGTAATGCAGTTGTGGATCCTCATCTTTATGAGTCTGTCTGGAGTACCGCACATAATAGTGTAGGTGGTAATGTACTGCTTTTGTCTTGCTTCTCACAGGTGAACAAGGGGGTTGAAGTGTGTTTCCCTCACAACCTGATGTCAGTGTCTCATTGGACTTTGATGATGATGATGGCCATAGTGAGACACAGATGGGGTTGTCAGTGGCTGAATCTGTCCCAGAGGTTGACATTCTTCGTCTGCCCCCATTGTCCCCAGATACAGTCAGCATGCCCACACACACACCCAGTCACCAGAGGGCATAGATATTGGACAGTCAGAGGGTGGTGGCATAGTACAGGACAGAGGGAGAATTATGGTGTCAGTGAGTGTAGACACTGGCCATAGCCAGACAGCTGGCAAGGTCCCACACAGGCAGATTGGCAGGGGTGCTCAAAGGAGGACTGCTGCCCATCCACCTCCTGTTGCAGGTGTCACATTGCGGGTCACTCACTACATGTTTTGGGTTCTCATGGAGGTACAGGCACAAGCTGAACACAACACCAGATGGATGATTAGGGTTATGGATGTAAAACAATCTGATATCCATGATTGCCTCCACCGCTTTGATGATGCCATGGAACATTTCAGTGATGTAGTCGACAGATGGTGTGCTGAGACAGTGTCTGTCTTTGAGCGCATGTTGTCTGTGCTGGAAGATGTGGCTGGGGTTGGGTGTTGGACATGTGGACATTGGCCAGTAACACCATCTACTGGGAGTCCACATGGCCAGTACACTCATGTTTCCATAATGGCAGTAGCTCCAGTGCTACATAGAGACATGTGATGTACACACCATGATGTGGCAGGCCATGGGCTCATGGTCTAGGGCAGTCCTGTGGGGGCACAGGCCAAGCGGACAACAGTCACCTTCAGGTAATAGCACCGCATCTAACCTTGGGCATGGTGCTACCTGTGCTACTCCTCGTGAAGCCAATTCCTGTGTTTTTGACCAGAGATGGTGAACTGTCCACTCTACTGTACAGTCCACAGCTGTCCAGCATACACACATGTAGGGCTAGCACTGGGCTTGACTGTGTACATGCACACATTCCAATACCATTGTCACATGCAGGTCACCTACAGATACACACAACACCTCTCCCTGGCCCATGTAACCAGCACCCCTTCCTGACTCACACACATGCTGTCAACTATTTGGAATAGTCTAGGCCTCTGGCAACCCCACACCACACCCTGTCCATGTGATGATACCTATGTCACATCCCTGCCAGTGATGCGGGGACCTGCATATATGTGTCTGATGCACAGGGTGACTATATGACTTTACATGTGTGTTTGTGTAGAGCAGTAGTGTTATTCCATGGCAGCTGTTGTGGGCCACAACAGTTACTGTATGCTGGCATGTGTCAGGACTACACATCAAACATTGTGTATCTTTGTTGCCTGATGGCACACTGGCAGTAGTGCTACACACACACACACACACACACACACACACACACACACACACACACACACACACACACACACACACACACACACACACACGCCAGATGCTGTGAGATTAGAAACCCTAACTATCTATAGCTCGCAGTACTTATTGCATGTGTCATGCTGTTTATCTGACAATACACTGTCAGACAATGCTCTTAAGGTGGATGACATCAGCAGGCTTTGTAATGGAGGCCAATATTCTGGCCAGCAGCTAGTTAGTGGGCATAAAATTAATAACCATTGTACAGAGATAGCCCATAGGAGTTTGTCTGAAGTGCTGCATGGGGATATGTTCACTCTCACACACACACACACACACACACACACACACACACACACACACACACACACACACACACACACACACACATGCTGTGAGATTATAACCCCTACCTATCTAATATTACACACTATAGCTCACAGTATGTATCACATGCACCATGCTGTTTATTTGATAACACACTGTCAACCAGTGCTTTTAAGGTGGATGACATCAGCAGGCCTTGTAATGGAGGCCAATGTTGAGGCCAGCAGCTCGTCAGTAGGCATAAGGTGCATAACCATTGCACAGAGATAGCCCATACGGGCTTGTCTGCAGTACTGCATGGGGATATAGTCACAAACACAAGGAGTTGGATGATGTGATATTAAAACTCTTGCCTATCTAGTCATACACACTGTAGCTTGCAGTACTTATTGCATGTGCCATGAAGTTTATCTGTTATTAGATCACCAGCCTGTGCTCTTAAGGTGGATAACATCCACAAGCCTTGTAGATGAGGGAATTTAGAGGCCAGTAGCCAGTTACAGGGCCATAAAGTGCATGCGATTGTACAGAGATAGCTGTAAGGGGATATATTGATACACACACACAGAGTTGGGGGATGTGAGATTAGAACAGCTTCCTAGCTAGTATTACACACTACAGGTCACAGTGCCTATTGCATGTGCCACAGGTTATGTCTCTTGTATATGTTGATGCAGGCACAGTACTTGTGGAATATAAGCAAAGTAGCCTTGTGTTAGACAGCATGTGTGACCTACAGAGTGATACTGCTTGGCACTGTTATTGTATCTATTGTCCTAGGGGTGAGATACTTGGTAATATCCCTGCTATGTGTGTACACTTACCAGTCTGGCCATATGTGACCGTTTGCAGTTTGATTGGCAGACATGTGGCCTGGGACAATATGGCCTGTCCAAGGAATGGGTTGCACCCATTGTACATTACACCACCCGCATACCTATGTCTGTCTGCAGGGTGACAGCCTGCAGGCTTAGGGGTCTGTGGGTGAGTGGATTATGTACTGTTGTGGCCTTGGTCTGGTGCCATTGGACAGCTGTTGTTATGTGTATGTGCAGATAACCCCAGCATTCAGGGGTATGTGGGAACATTTGTACATCCCCTCCCTTATCTATATTAATGTGTATAACAGGGTTGTCTCCTTAAATATAGTTGTGTGTGTCAGTAATGTAACTGTGTTCTTTAGAAGTATGTAGGAAGTCTATGTATCATTGCACTTTATATAGCTATATATACATCTTGTTATTTTATATATATATATATATATATATATATATATATATATATATATATATATATGTGTGTGTGTGTGTGTGTGTGTGTGTGTGTGTGTTTGTGTGTGCAACATACTGATAGAGATACTAATCAAGCATGAGGGGGATAGGGAGAGAGACAGATATGTATACGTAGCTGTATGTCTGTGCAGACATATTTCCACATAGCAGGTCATTGGGTAGTAGAGGCAACAGACTTGGGATCAAGTTAGCTAAGTGTAGGAGCATGCCCAGTGCAATTGTCAGTACTTAAAAAGTGACTCCAGACCAGAGCTACCTGTACTCCAGTCAGGGATTATTATGTGCTGAAGGGCATTGGCTGCTGCACCAGTTACCACAGTACTGCAGTTGCCTGGTATTGTCCAAGGCTTTCCATGGCTGTTTTCTGACCTTAATATGTGACTCAAACTTCAGAACTGTAGAGAGCTTCACAGACTGTCCAGACTGCTGATGCATATTTTTGGTCCGTTTCACATAACATTGTTGTTTTCTGGTAAATGAGTGGCAGATCAGTCAAGATTGAAGTAACTTAATAATGACAGATATTTGAGTTTCAGACTCCATGCACAGCAAGAGAGTCATGCAAATGCAGGACCTGTCATTCTATCCACATTCTATGTTTGTAGGAGCAAATATTTAAAACCTGTCAAAAGTTTTGGGCTTGGTCCCACTTTTATTCACTTTATTTCACCAGATTTCCTATTGTAAGAGGTTGAGATGTATGACATGACTGGGGTCCATGGTGAAACACCACACACAGTGTGACAGTCTGCATACCTCTCCCTATACATGTTTTTGCAGAATGTCCAGCATTTTGCCCCATATATTTGCTGTATTCCTCATACATTTGTGGTTTCCCGGTACTATACTGTACATTGATCGCTCACGTGTTGTACCTACTGACACATTTAACTGATGGCTTTTACATCCTGAAGGTAATCTGACCTGTTGCAGCCTGCTGTTAAACTAGCCACCTGCTAGGTTACTCAGAGCGTGCATAATGTCTGTCTGTAGGTATGGCCCTTTGTGCCCCCATTCACTTTGTCTTTGCCCAGCTTTCTTGTAGTAACAGATTGAGGGGTTATGACAGTCTGTGGGACTACCACCATATGAGTACCTCACATGGAAAAGATGTCAGCTGCTGCCAGATTTGAACCATCAGCACCACACACATGCTACTGTCCCTGACCCACTGAGCAACACTGGCTACCAGATAGAGAGGTTTCCTCTCTCAAACTATCAACAAGATAGGGGCATATTCTGTTCTGCTGGTATATCTTTGCATACTTGCTGTTACAACAGTTGTATGGCAACACTGATGTGTTTGGGGTAAGGGAGGACCAGCCTATGCTCTGCTGGCAAAGACATTCATGCAGCTGTCCTGTGACCCCACTGTTTGGCATCTCCCTGGATTACTGTCATGGAGTTTCCAGCCATGTGGCCTAGTGGTGATTATGGGGCATGTACTAGTGAACGGAATACCTGTTGACCCAAGTGGCTGTTAGATCTGTGCAAGTAGCTCAGTATCCCAATATAAATCTCTGCAAGTAGCCCAGTAGAACACTATATATAGCCCACTATATTCCCTTGTATATATGTGGCAGGTCCATACATATGCTACCATATTGTAATACCCATTACAAGTAGTGTATGGGAGAGTGACTTACCTTGTGAATGCAGCAGTTGACAGACCTGTAGTTTGAGGCTGACTTTGTCTGATGCAGGCAGTCCACAGCCAACATGTGGTAAGGTACCAGTTGTGTGGCCTGGCTGGTATCACTTTTACTGATCTGTATGTGAGTCAGAGTACAGTGTCAGTCCCTAGGGCCCTAGGTTGTCAGTGCATGTGCTATGCTTTGTCTCTTGGCCAAGGTCAGAGCATATTGGGCACCCCTATATCTGCCTACAGGGACAGCCTCAGATGGTTCCTCCTCTGAGTCCCCCTGTGGGTGCGGCTGTGGTGACCTAGGTACTGGTAGGGGGGCTGTGTATCCCTTCCCTTTGCTGATCCTGCTGCAGCTGTTTCCACAGAATCATATTGTGTAGCATGGCACATACTGTGAACATCTGTGCTCATGTGGTTAGAGAGTACTGCAAGGGTCCACCAGATATATCAAGGCACCAGAACCGTGACTCCAACAGTCAAAACACACACTCTATGACATTCCTGGTTTGTGTATGCCTCATTATGGCATTCTTTGGTGGGTCAGTGTGCATTTCTGATGGCTGTTATCATCCATGGTTCCAGTGTGTAGCCAGCATCCCCAAATAAATGGCTGTGTAGGATGTCCCCCCTAGCAAACATCTGGTACAGCTGTGATGCATGCCAGATATGGGAGTTGTGATAAAGGCCAGGGCTGCCAGCACCCACATTCATGATAATGCCTTGGGCATTGCACATGACCTGGCAGTTGATGGAGTGCTACCCTTTGCAGTTGATGTAGATTCTACTCTCTTCAACAGGCTATGCCTTGATGTGTACATGAGTGCAATCTATGGCACCCAGTACCTCAGGATAGTGTGCTACATGGTAGAAGAGTCACATACTGCAGGAAAAATGATAAATATGCTCACTGGCATGTGGTAGCATGGCAGCCATTTCTTTTTGACAGCCTTCCTTACTGAGCACTGCGGCACTCCGTGCAAACCCTTGCTGCAAAAGTAAACAAAGCTTAGCAGTCTGTAGACACACCCCCATGGCAGGTCATGCTCAGCATGGCTGTGCGCAATGCAAACAAGTTCAAACCCGGTGAAACACACGCTCCTAAGGTAAACAAAGCTTAGCAGTAACCAGACATGCCTATCTGCTAAGCACATCTGTGTGCCATGCAAACAGGCATCACTGAGCTTCAATGAGCTTAAAAGTTTGTGGACACACCCCCTTTTGATGTCAGCTACCTCTTCTTTGGATATCAACATGGTTCTGTGCCTACACGGATGGGTTCTGCGGACACAGATTCCCATTTGTGTTATTCAGTAACCCCAGCTAATTTGCATACAGATCTGTGCAGAGTATCTGGTAACTACACTGATTCAGACCCTGCCTTATTAGCAACCACAGCAGTCCTACCTGCCTCATTTGCATGCCTTTCACCTGCTTAGGAGGTGATTTGCATGCCATGGACACTTCTGTGTTTGCCCCTTGGCTCCCTTTAATGGATCGCACATCTGCTTACTTCCATGTAAGCAGCATGCCACTATGCCTACATGGCAAGTAAGTCCATGTAGGCTTTATTAAATTCCCCCCTTTAATGCCTCTAGACAGTTTAATCTGCTTATGTTTGACAATGGCTTTCTCATAAGTTTGCTTTTAGGTTCCTCAGTCTTCTTGTTAAATATTTCAACCAAGAGAGATGAATGAAGCTGGGAGTACGTCAGAAATTTCAGCTGCAAAGTTATTATCTTTGCCTGACTCATGTTCAATAAAGATACGTAACCACTCAAAAGAAGAGTTCAAGGCTGCCTGTTGCCAGCAAATTTGCAAATCTTGTTTCTCATCCAAAAATGGTACTGAAGACTGCGTTTAGACTCTGAGACACCTGGGAACAATTTGCATTGCCAAATATTGTTCTAGAAACAATTTTTATAGAAGATATTCAGCTCAGTTTTGTTACAATAATGCAGTTTATTATATATCAAAGCTACAGATGTACCTTTAGTTTATGGCAGAATAGACTGACTTGCATTCATTCCTTGTAAAAAGATATTAGTTAGTACAATCTTCTTTTGCCACAGTGGTATCCCTTCTGGTTAGCTTCTACCTGTGAGCCCACAAATCTTTTTATT